>NC_080671.1:328327090-328414090 GCF_030247195.1 Topomyia yanbarensis
ATTGTTTTTGACACTTTTATATGTCAATAATTTGTCAGATCGAAGGAGTTGCACTTTTGATCACACTTTTGATTCATCACACTTTCATACTATGCAGTTCGATTTGGTGGGAACTGTGCAATATTTTGTCGTGACTACCGTGCACGCACCTAACTTTACGCAGCTCCAAACTTTGCGCACTTTCTTATCATCACGATAATAAACCATGGCACAGAAAATTTCCGAAAATTTCAATTATGACAAAAAGTTTGCTATTTGCTTAGGGCATGTTCAGGAGCGTTTTATTTTGTATAGGAGTTTTAAAATAGAACTGAAACTGAAACATTCACATCCCCAGCAGAGCGTTTTGTTTAATAATTTAGAACAGTTTTGTTTTGAAATTTAAAACTGTTATACGACGCCGTTCTATTTGTTGCTGATTTTGAAACACGTTTAGAACTGCGTTTTAAATACATGCAAAGTTTTCAGCACAGACACTTAGACCCGATAGACTGGGGAAAAATCAATTTGAATGCAGTAACGCTGAAGGCATGGCGAGACATGAATTTTAAACTGAATAGAACATCCACTAAAGCGTCTGCTGGGGACAGCAAGTTCTGGTTTTAAAATTTTCAGTTTTATATTATAGACCTGTCAAAATTATGAATCTAGAACTGAAACACTCCTGAACATGCTCTTATTGCTAATACTTGACTGTATTTGTTTACCATGAAAAATCATTCATGTAAGGTACATAAATAAACAAAGCGATCATCACATGATAAACGTTCAACAAATGATAAATTTATCACAAATTCTGGGCAGCCGGCTGCCCAGGGCAATAAGGAAATGATAGCACTCCAGAGAGTTGCATAGATCGTATCGCTTATCAAGGTGAATCCAGATTTGTGCAACGCTTTACCTTATCCCACTAACAATAACTCCTTCTCATGGCAAACGTGGAGATGCAGAGGTGTACACGGTCTCCATAACAACGTTTACCACACTAACATTCCTGTCCTTCTCCGATGACTGTAAGGACGTGACCGGCGCCATTATTGACATTTTAAAATATAGAACTCTCGAGTTTTGCACAATGAGGATGGATAGCTACTCCCAGGTCCCATCTGTTGATTCTCTGTGCAATTTCGCTTGTTCTGGTCAATCACGGAGTAGCAACTACGAATTGTGCGGTCATCATGCTCATGCTCATGCTCAAAGACGTAGTCAATATCCCAGTACAGAGATGTTGACAGGGTCAATGAAATCGAAAATGAATAGAAAATGATTGAGCAGCTCGGCTGTTTGATTGAATGATGCAAACGAAAAACTGCGAATTGAAAATAGTAGGGCATGATTTGAGATTTGTTCTTCCTTCAAGTTCAAAACAACCTGATGAAAATTTGCAGCTCCGCATATAAACATGTTACATTTAAAACCATAAAACTAAGCAAAGCGCCAAAAATTTAAAGAACCGTGTGCCACGCACATTGTGAAAATCATACCGCCTGAAAGCTCAAAAAAGTATAATATTTTTTAAATATCTACGGTCTATTGCATACATTACAATTCTAGAAGCTTGAAGGATTTCATTGGCGTGAGTAACATTAAAATTGATTGACAAATTGCCGAGATACGACTGTTTGAACAGAAAAGCTCATTTTGTAGGTACTGACTTTCAGTTACTGTTTTTACAATAACTTCGGATATATAAATTTGTTTAGAGCGAGTAAGGGCGCTATAACCCTGGCTCATTAGCCAGGCCAGGGCTAAATACTTCTGTCCCATCCCAGGAACCAAAGGAGTGACATTAACCCTCTTAGTAAAGTGACTCCCAACGATTTATCAAACCCCCAACAAATTGAAACGGTTGTGTACAGTTGTCCACGTTTCTTCCTTATTCAAGGTTCAAAATAATCCGTTGATTAAATTATTCATTGAATGAATAATTTGATTGCCGTATAATTTTGAATCATCTTTATTTTGTACGCTGCACAGTTGGCCTGGCCGCTTTAATGCTTGTGTCATATTCAATATGTGCCACAAACATTGATAATGACAAGAAAAATTGTGGTCGAAATTTTCCAGGATCCCTACATGTATTGGCTGTGTATGTGTAGACTAGACTAGATTAGACTAACTTCGGATATATACATTTGTTTTTCATTTTTTATGATCACCGTTTTTGTAAAAGATGTACCTACCTATCCAATGGCAAAGAAAAATTTGAAATCGGTGAAAAAACGGCTACGATATGGCAAGTCCAAGTAGCGTTCCCATTTATTTCGCTGACTTTGTTTTACTCTTTTTGCTATAACTTGCGGTAGAATACTCTATTCTTCTATTAATGCGACGTATTAACAAAAGACATACATTTCCAGGGGTGAAGACGGTTTTAAAATCGGTTACGTACTAGCTGAGCTATGACCGGTCAAAGTAAGTGTTCCCATTTATTTGACCCCTTGGTATTCCGAGTGTTAATGATGTTTGTCTGAAATCATATATCGTCGCTGTTGTGCTATCTTATGACAAACGCCATTTTGAGGTAAACCGAGTTAGATATGCCCCATTACTTGTCTAAAAAATCTCAACAAAGTGGCGTTCACAGAATTTTGACATTGTGTTTGGTTACGGAGATATAGTGAGAAACGCGCTGAGAAATTTTTAATTTTTTGTTTCAACTGACTGTGTTTGGGGATGGTCTCAAATTATCTTGATGTATAAGATGTTTTTATATGTAATACTATCTGAGAAACACAAAGGCATAATAATTTTGAAAACAAAAATGCACGAATTGTGAGTTTTAAACTGGAAATATAGCATATTTGGCAACACTGTAAACAAAAATAATTCTTATTTTCCCTGACTCATTTCCTTCAAAATGCACCTCTCCGATTGTATATAGACCAAATGAAAACAAAGATACGAATAAAAGTTAATAACTGATGATTTTTTTCTATGGAAAATTTTCCATGTACGATTGGTATTTTTACGCAGAAAATATATGTAGGGGGCTACACGCTTGGGGTGGATGTTTTGCGAGTAAACTGTCAGATCAGTAGCAAATCTTTAAAAGTTTACATAATTTTTGCATTTTTAAGAAAATTGACCTTAGTTGTATAATAAAGCGAAAGTGAAGTGGAAGAAAACTAATGTCCTTCAAGATGGTAATAGATTTATTATGCAAAGCAGGGATAATATAGCATATTTTTAAATTTTTCTGAGCCGGTATAAAACCACTTCGTACGAAGTTGTGTATGTCCGAAATGAGAGCTAATTCTTGGTTATGCTTTGATTGGTTGTTTAAATATTCTTAACTCGGCCGGTTGTGAACCCTAACCTAGAAGCACAGTATACACAGATTTTTTATGTTTAACTTGAGTGTATCTACTAAAAACTATTATCATTAACTTCCAAATTGTTTTTCTTCCCCTCTGAGTCCATTATTTACTATACAAACATCCACCTTATCTTGTTTATTCTTTTAATCTGTAGATGTCGCAGCAGGTAATTGAGCTTTGCAGCAAAATGCCAATCAAGACACGCCATACAAATTTTGTTATCAATACACACCTATGACACGTGTGAGTGCGACTTTTGTTTACATTTATAGTAAAAACTCGCAACATAGTCAGCTGATCTTCGGAATATTTGAGAGATTTATACAGAATAGATAGAAGCATCAAATATCTTCTTCGAAATGTTTATGCCATTTAAAAGTTTCAAGATATTTAATCTCAGACTTTAAAAATCGTTTTTCTCGAAAAGTGCAAAATGGCGCTTGTCATAAGATAGCACAACAGCAACGACATGGCAATGTACATTACGCCGTGCAGAGAGTCCATGATTGTAACACCATTTAAAACCTACTCTCCGTTCTTATCCCACATTTCTTGTCCATTTTATGTACGAACAAAATAAATCGATTCTATTAGAACCATCATGCTTTTTAAAACATGCGTAAAGTTAGGAACAATGTAGCTTTTGTGCGCAAAGTTAGGAAACAAGATAGCGAATCAGTCTTTAAATTATATATTTTTTTATAGTCTATTCTTTTTTTCACTAATTACTATGAATAAAGTGGTTAAAACTCTACCATGAAAATAAATTTTAAGAATGGGTAAAACCTTTTTTCTACTATTTGCATTGAATCAATCTTCAAGAAATTTCTTAACTGCGCAGAATATGGTACGTACACGGTACCCTTTCAATATAAGGGCTCTTTTTCACAAAAATGCCGTAACGTTGAAGTGATTCATAGTCGAAGGTTGCCATTTGGCGATGAAGCTATCTATCACACACAAAACAAATCATGAACAGATTCAACAGAAAATAGCATACGGTTACAAGGTCTTCACAGTTTTTAACGTTGGTGAGGCTTTCGCAGCGGAGCAACGACGAATCTTTGTTCTCTTGCCATTATTGGATGTTCTTTGGTGAGATGACGTGTGAAGCTCGACACATCATTGCGACATCTTACCCGAACGAATCTTCTATAATCTTGAAATACGGATACTCTATGGCCTCCTTTTATGTTTCTTTTGCTTTTGTAATAAATATTCCTAGGCAGACTAGTAAGTAGGAAAAGTATTCTTCTACATGACAAATTAAGTTTTAAATTATTTTTACCTTACTGAGCAAGGCTGCCCTGTCAGTCGATTAGCATGAACAAAAATGTATATAGAAATAAATATACCCCATACACCAAGGTAAGATTAACCGAGATAAGGATAGGAAATGTTTCGACGTTAGTTTTTGCAAAAATTGCAAAATATCAAACTATATGGACAGTGTCAATAGGTACTGCAGGTACTCGATAGATAATGCTAATAAACCAATGGCAATGCAAAGCTGTACTCTTTCAATCGTTGTACAACACCGCCCAGGTAAACGCAAATAAAAATGTCGTCAGTCTTAATACGGTAGAATGAACGGGAACGTATTTGTAAAGCTCTTAAAATTGTCTTATTCGGATCCCATAGAGGACAAAGGCTACACAATTTGTTAGGCGCTTAAAAATGAAATTATTTTTACTCACCGAGCCATCGTTCTCCACCAAACACAGGAAAACAACATCCTCACGCAGCAACCGCACGGCAGCATGCAACGGATGTTTCGTCTTACTTTTGAGCATTTTGTACAACAACGGACCGGACATATGCTCAAAATCCTGTGGAGTCAAATCATCCCAGTGGGTCGATATCAAACCGGAACAGTACTCTAGCAGATTGGCGGCTCCCACTTCTTCGGCTACACAGTAAAATCGCACACACGAACGAACCGATACCGATGACACCAAGGCCCGTTCGCATAAACCCATCAGCCCTGGCAGTTTGAACCGATGGGCCGTTTTCAGCAAATCCAACGCTAGCGAATCATGCTGCAGGTCCACAACGTCGGTGTAGATCCAACGAAGTAGCGCAAAACCCACATCGGCCTCCAGGTCGGACCAGTCTGCAAGGAAAAACGGCGTTTACTCAACTGATGATGATTATAGTGCCGTATATTACGATGCTCACCCAACTCTGCCTTGTCTGCTATTACTTCCTCGCGCCATTCTTCGCTGCGTGCGTTCAACACAAACTTATGAGCGGGCATAGTTTTGTCCTTAAGCTTTACCGTTATGTCCGAGTAAGTCTTACGTCCATACAGAGTTGCGACAGTCATTACAAGACGGGACACAAAGCTGCTGAATTCGCCCACGTCATCGTTAGATGCAGCGGCTTTACTGTATTTTCGTTCCAATTCGGCATAGTTTTTTTGCAGCTTGGTGTATTCTTCTTTTAGCAGCTTTAGGTGTTTCTCAAGCTTCACTGAGCCGTTGCTACTGGTTTCTGAAATAAAATACAGCAATTGATATTTGGAATTTCATTGAGTGCGAAAATCTAGTAGTTTACACTATATATTAGTTGAAGGAAGAAAAAAAGGCTTGGGTCTTTTAATTATACGTCAATAACAGCTCCTAAGAATATTGTCAACTATATCCTGGCTCTAATGCCAAAAGACAAGAGTTTTTATACTCGTCAGCGACCTAGAGCCATTGTGCTTGGCTAACCGAGACATCACTCGGTACCAGCCAGTTACTTTGGGCGTTGTGTGAACTGTTTGGATTTAATTCTTAACACGCCAATTTGGAGTTAGTTTGGAAATATTGTCTAGCTGATAGCAAGTTGGTGTCAGTTACTGACGAGTGGAACACGAAACATTCAAATCCAACTTATTACATCCTGCACTATTATCAACTGGGATTTGAAGACTGTAGGGCTACGCTCAAATGTCAGCAGTTTCGGTAACCGATGCAATCAGTTACGCTCTAGTGATACCTAGCGATCCGTTGTAGTCAAAAGGTACCGTGTACCATCAAACAAATGTTTACATCTCACTAAATATGTGATAAGTGATATCAAAGAGAAAGAAAGAGAACATCATTTGCTCACAGACACATTATCAGCCCGATACTCTTATTCGTCATCATTTCTTAACTGAATGAATGAATTCGGGGTGGAGAATCTTGAAGCAAGTTTGTGCCATCGTTTAACTAATGCTACTGTAGAAAAGGAGTAGCATTTATGATATAGGTTCGGGTTCGATATTGAAGCATCGTTCAAATAGTTTAAAACCCCATAATCTACAGGAAATCTAACAGATTTGAATTTAGTCGTGATAAATACTCGCATCTCAATAAATGAACTCACCCATATTTAGGCGGCAAAACGTGCACCGATTGTTTGTAAATGCAACGAAACAATTAACTGTTGAATTCGATAAAGCACTTTAATCACAAGAAAAACATAACTTCCTTGCTGAGGAATTCACTTTTTGCTCACAAACCGATGTAAACACTTCCGACCGACCGAAATGAAAAGAAATTTCTCCGCTGTCAAACTTTAAATACGAATGTCGACTTTTGATGACAGATTATAGCGAGTACTCGAATCTTTGTCGATCAACTGCAGCAACAGGTGTGTTTATTTGCTCGAACACCGGAGTCGAATTTGTGCTACTCTCTGGTGGTGATGGGAACGGCACGAGTGCCTTAAGGCGTGTCGTTTCCACCACCAGAGTGTAGCGCACGCTCGGCTACGGCGATCGTACGAATATTTAAAATCTCTTTAAAGCTGTTTACACACGAGGCGATATGACACATATTCACTATGGATTTTGTTCTACCTACCCATGTTCCTACCAACAGACATAACCCCACAAAATGAGCCGGATGAACTTCGTTTGACAATTCTTGGTGGTTCTGTATCTACGGATTGCACCCTGTCAAAAAAAATGCGGACGAACATGGTCAGGCGATTTAAAAAGTTTGACGTTTGACTCAACTCGCCTGTGCTAATTGCCCCTATGAACAAATGCAATTTGCGAATGCGATTTAAAGGCAATTTCAATACTTAGACAAATTTTCTGGCGGCTGAAATGGACTTGGTTGTTTTTTGCGTTTTTCAAACATGGCGGTTCATGTTTGGCTTAAGTTTAAAATTGTTTTGCCTTTCTCAATAGAAAGGTATTGCAATTGCTCTGAAACCCGACTTTTTAACGGAGGCCCGGAGGGCCGAGTGACATATACCATTCGATTCAGTTCGTCGAGTTCTGCAAATGTCTGTGTGTGTATGTATGTGTGTATGTATGTATGTGTGTGTATGTGCATGTGTATGTGACCAAAAATGTCACTCATTTTTCTCAGAGATGGCTGAACCGATTTTGACAAACTTAGTCTCAAATGAAAGGAGCAACGTTCCTATAGGCTGCTATTGAATTTCTAATGGATCCGACTTCCGGTTCCGGAATTATAGGGTGATGAGTACGAACGCGCAGAAAATGTCGATTTTAATAAATTCTGCAATGAATGTATAAAGGTGAAAATTTTTCCAAAATATGACCACAACTGCTTCGATTTGTAGTATTAGGTCACTAACATCCATTTAAAGTCTATTTGGCCACATTGGCCACCATCATCGGTTCCGGAAGCCCCGGCGGAAGTATCTAAATTCAGAATAACAGTCATATCGGTTTCTCGGAAATGGCTAGACCAATTCGACTAAACTTGACCTCAAATGAAAGGTATTGCGTCCCCGTAAATGGCTATTTAATTTCATCCCGATCCGACTTCCGATTCCGGAGTTACAGGTTATGGCGTGCGATCACATAGCAAATTGTGATTTAAACCGATACTCCGATGAAAGCAAAAAACGTAAAAATTTCGCTAAAATGTCTCTCAAACAACTTAAATTTGCTGTTCTAGTTCACCGACGGCCAACCAAACTTTCGTTGACTACATTGCCCACCATAGACGGTTCCGGAAGTGCCCGGGAAAAGCGACCATCTTTCAAAATTTACGAACTCACATCAGTTTCCCGGAAATGGTTGGGCCGATTTTCACAAACTTGGTCCCGAATGATAGCTATAATATCCCCATAGATGTCTATAAAATGTCGTACGGATCGCTTAGGGGCCATGCATAAATGACGTAGCATTTTGGGGGGTAGGGAGGGTATACTAAATTTGTGACGAAGTGTGACGAGGGGGAGGGTAGGGTCAAAAGTTGTGCGACGTAGAATTAAATTCAAAACCCATTGTTTAGAGAAAATAATTTAATGATCCTCCATTCCCAAGAGAAATGAATTTAAATTCAAATAAGTTACTTTTGATGCGGTTTTTCATGAGGTAAATTTTACGATTCGCGGACTTACAAGTTCACAAAAATACGAAAAGATTTTGTATGCGGATTTAACTTGCTACATTAGTTAGTTAATGTTGCTAACTAGTAGACTTAGTTTGGAAGCTGAATTAAATTTTCACTTTGGATTCGACCAAACAAAATTTAGTAATTTAGATGAACGTATGCTTGTTAGAATCATTGACAGCTGCAGGATTGTGAACTGAGAGAACTTCTCCTTATGCTCCCCTTGACATATAAAATTCAAAACAAAACTATCAACACAATATTTGTGATGAAATGGGCTTATTTTGCACGCAATTTGCTGCTATAATGAAAGTGTTGATAAAAGTCGTCAAACATTTTGAAAGGACATGTATTTAAAATAAATGTAAAACACGTAATTTTTTTTTTCATCACCCGGGCGCTTTGCATGGGACGAGGGGGAGGGGGTAGGTAAATGCTACGTTATTTACGAGGGGGAGGTTAGAATTTTGTGACCAAATGCTACGAGGGGGGAGGGAGGGGTTAAAAATCTCCGAAAAAAAAGCTACGTCATTTGTGTACGGCCCCTTATATGGGTCCGGAAATATAGACTAAATCGTCCGGTCACATATGAAATTCCCATATAAGCCGAAACTCAAATTTTTTTTTCAAATGGGGGACCTCATGAAATTTCAGAAATCGAATTCGTATTTTTGATGCCAAACATCTTTAAAATGCATGAAACGTCGAGATTTTATGTTATCTCGAAAAAAATTTTTTTTTATAAAAATCGACTTTTTGGGACTTTGCCGATTTCGCACCCTTTTGCCTTTCTCATATAGAAAGGTTATGCAATCACTCTGAAAAACGTCAACCTAATCCCGGCCCGGAGGGCCGAGTGTCATATCCCATTCGACTCAGTTCGTCGAGATCGGAAAAAGTCTGTATGTGTGTGTGTATGTGTGTATGTATGTGTGTGTATGTGTGTATGTGTGTGTATGTGTGTGTGTATGTATGTGCGTATGTGTCAAATAATGTCACTCATTTTTCTCAGAGATGGCTGGACCGATTTGCCCAAACTTAGTCTCAAATGAAAGGTGCAACCTTCCCATCGGCTGCTATTGAATTTTGGATCGATCGGAATTCTGGTTCCGGAATTACGGGTTTCAGAGTGCGGCCACACAGAAATTTCTCATAAAAACTATAGGAAAAATTAAAAATAGAATTTTTATTTTTGATGCTAAATGTATTCAAGGTGCATAAAACGTCGAGATTTGATGCAAACACGAAAAAAATTTGACGAAGATTCACTTTTTTGGATTTTGCACATTTTTGCCTTTCTCATATAGAAAGGTTATGCAATCACTCTGAAAAACGTCAACCTAATCCCGGCCCGGAGGGCCGAGTGTCATCCCATTCGACTCAGTTCGTCGAGATCGGAAAAAGTCTGTATGTGTGTATGTATGTGTGTATGTGTGTGTGTATGTGTGTGTGTATGTATGTGCGTATGTGTCAAATAATGTCATTCATTTTTCTCAGAGATGGCTGGACCGATTTGCCCAAACTTAGTCTCAAATGAAAGGTGCAACCTTCCCATCGGCTGCTATTGAATTTTGGATCGATCGGAATTCTGGTTCCGGAATTACGGGTTTCAGAGTGCGGCCACACAGAAATTTCTCATAAAAACTATAGGAAAAATTAAAAATAGAATTTTTATTTTTGATGCTAAATGTATTCAAGGTGCATAAAACGTCGAGATTTGATGCAAACACGAAAAAAATTTGACGAAGATTCACTTTTTTGGATTTTGCGCATTTTTGCCTTTCTCATATAGAAAGGTTATGCAATCACTCTGAAAAACGTCAACCTAATCCCGGCCAAATTTTTTTTTCGACTCGCGTAAGGTTTCTGGATTTTAACAGGGGCGTAGTTGATGGTTTACGGAGAGGGGTTACACCCCCCCTCTACTGTTCACTCCCCTCCTTTAAAAATCTCCTTAAATCACCCCTCAGACCACCACCTCATACCCCTCCCTTTCAACCCCATCATCTTTAAACCACCACTATATTACAAAGCATACCAATTTAAGCTGGGGAGTCGTTCGTTCATGGGACTTTCGCCCTCCTCACATACCCATCCCCGCATGACAAAATGAGTTAGCAAGCAGATAACATTGATTTAATGCTGATTAGGCTAATGGAGTATGATATTTTTTTGTTTCAAGTGTTTCACCGTCGACACGTAGCTCATCAAGTTCGTTGCTGGCATGTCATTGTGTATAAGTGCAAAGTGTACTAAGAATGTAGTGGACATTTCCACGATTATGTTGAACATAAAAAGCCTCCGTGCCATAGTTTAGAGAAATGAGAAAGGCACAATTGCACCGCTAGATGGATTAAAACAGGTTTTTCAGTTCAATATTACCGTGGCTATTTTTTCTTTTTCAAAATTTTAGAACTCGAATAATGATTTATTTTCCTATATATAGTTGTCATGTGATGTATAATAATAAAATGTAATATATGCATTTAAAAGTTTTTAATGAATATAAACAACGCACACATTCTCGTGATTCATGATTGAGAAAGGCACAATTGCACCGCTAGGTTTTTTTTAAACAATTGGCGCGTTCCCGCTTGTATTTTGTTTGTTTAGTGCACTTAATTTAGCCAACGAATGTGGAAAATTGTAGAATCGTGTGTAAGTATAGTGGAACAAGATCTCTGAGTCTAAATGAAAGTCAGATTGTGGTAAGTTTTGGTGTGCAATACGAATTTCACCATCGATTCTTCCTATAGTCTGGTGGTGATTACCTAGTGTACCGGTAAATTTATATAAGTAGATAGCGAATCCGAAAATAATTATTATTTTTAATTTTCATATCAGGCAATTAAGGGCGATTAAATGGCGCGTTCCCTCGGCGATTTAGGGGCGATTTAAGGGCGGGTAGAGCGGCAAAAGAATGACGGCGGCAAATCGTCCAAATGTTGCATATAAAATAGCCCCCTAATTGCCAACAAATTGCTGGCAAATTGTAGGGCAATTAGCGCATCCGATTTGGCAAATAGCCCCCGCTAGCCAGCAACTTGCCCTTTTTGACTGGGCAGGCACAGCATATTTCTGTTGTGTATTTTAAATCATGAAATCTCGCGTTTTTGTAAACGGCCAATAAGCATACTGTCAAAATTCACTTTGAGAGAAAATTCCAGACAAACCGTAACTCGCCGAGGTTGGATGTTAACATGTTACTGCTGTGATTCATAATCGGCGATTTATCGTTTGTCTATAATTTCCTCTCAAAGTGGATTTTGACAGTATGCTTATTGGCCCTTTTCAAAAAAAAAAACGCGAGAAATGAATGCATAATTCTCGACAAACATGTCAAATGGTCCTAAGTGCAAATGAGAGCCTCTCTTTGTTTACTTTTTCTTTCGATTATTACGGCGTCAGCATAAAACTTTTCAATATTGTTTCAGAACATATCGAAAAACGCTGATTTCGACTAGCATATTATGATAAGGGTTAATGAACAAACGAAAGAGAAAGTAAACAAAGAGAAACTGTCATTTTCATTTAGGCCCATTTGACATGTTTGACTAAAATTAAGTATTGTACGAAACATTTCAACGGTTTAAACAAATACAATTATACAAATTTGCATTTGGTTTAAATATTCACATTGTCAAAAATGTGTGTAGATTAATGAGCCAATTTTTTCATTGTTTCAATAGTCATCCACCCATTTGAAGTCATTAGTTAGAGCGGCGTCTGCCATATTTAATGTAAGTATTGGCTTAAAAAGTTCTTCTATCCGAGTTTTCGTTGCAGAGCAATTTCACCATTCTTAGGCCATTTTTTTGTTTTATATTAGTTTTTGGGAACAACACAAACACAACTGCAGCGAGATGATAAATTATCAGCATGACATGCGACCTCTAGTAGTTATAATCTCGCGACATGCGACCTCTAGTAGTTATAATATCTTTTATTTAATATCCATTTTAACATCAACTTTGCACGCCCTCGTTTAAGGTTGCACAGAGAATGCATAAAATTCGCAAACGAAAAAAGCAGTTTTTTCCACACCGTATGTCAGATCTTCATAAAAATCAATCAGCGTATGTAGAATGTTGTTACTGTACTGCTGATTGATTTTTATGAAGATCTGACATACGGTGTGGAAAAAAACTGCTTTTTTCGTTTGCGAATTTTACGCATTCTCTGTGCAACCTTAACAAAGGCCTTACACTGATCCACTTCGTTCGATGTTCTGTTGGATGTATAGTTAGTTTCCTATATGGAGCTTTGACGCATTGCACGCAACACAAAATATATTTTGAATTTCTATTTTGATGGAAAGAAATGCATTTAATTTCGTTGATGTTCAAAAATGTATCGCAAGCTAGGGGCAGAGAACTTGTGATGCATTGTTAAAAATCAGAGAAATTCAATGCATTACTTTCCATCAAAATAGTAATTCATAATGTGTTTTGCGTTACGTGTAAGATGTCAAAATCCTACAAAAACTAGCCCTACATTTAACAAAACGTCGAACAAATAGTGAATCGGCGTAGGACACTTGTTAAACAAACTTTTCTGTTTCTACATTCTTCGCAGTAGATTTACAATGAAATTTCATTTACATTAAATTTTGCTGTTTTCAAGAAAAAATGTATGGAGAAAAATCGATTTTTTTAATGTTAAGATACATTACTACCCCCCTTTTTCACTGTGAAAATCGATTTTATATTGAAATTTACTGCAGAAACGTTAAAGTTTATTGTTTTGCCTTTCTCATATAAAGAAAGGCTATGCAATCACTGTAAAAATCGACTTTTTAACCGAGGCCCGGAGGGCCGAGTGTCATACACCATTCGATTCAGTTCGTCGAGATCGGCAAATGTCTGTGTGTGTATGTATGTGTGTGTCATTTAAACTCACACAATTTTCTCAGAGATGGCTGAACCGACTTAGTTTCATCTGAAAGGTATAACGCTCTCATAAGCTGCTATTGAATTTTTAGTTGATCCGACTTCCGGTTCCGGAGTTACGGGTTAAAGAGTGCGGGCACACACCAACCAACATTTCAAAATATAATCACATGAAGATAACATTGAACTCATGCTGATTAAGCTAATTAAATAGTATTCTTTTGCCTTTCTCATATAGAAAGGTTATGCAATTGCTCCAAAAACCGACTTTCTAACCGAGGCCAATAATAATAGCCAATAATATAACATTCGACTCAGTTCGCCGAGATCGCAAAATATCTGTGTGTATGTATGTGTGTATGTATGTTTGTATGTATGTATGTATGTATGTGTGTGTATGTGCGGATTTGTTAACAAAATGTCCACCTCGGTTTCTCGGAGATGGCTGAACCGATTTTTTCAAACTAAGATTCAAATGAAAGGTATAATATTCCCATAGGTTGCTTTTGAATTTCATTTTCAACCGACATCTTGTTCCGGATTACGAGTTGAAGAGTATGATTACAAAACAAAATTTGTTGATTTGTCCACATCGGTTTCTCGGAATTTTCTGAACCGATTTGGCAAACTTGGTTTTAAATGAAAGGTCCATCATTCTGGTTCCTGAATTACAGGGTGATACGTACGATCACGCAGCAAATCCTGATTCTAACGAATTCTGCGATGAATGTAAAAAGGTGAAATTTAAATTCCATCTCCATCCGACTTCCGGCTCCGGAGTTACGGGTTGTGGAGTGCGATCACATAGAAAACTCCGATTCAAACCGATACCGCGATTAATGCAAAAAGGTGCTCTTATATATACTTATCAAGTGTAATAAGAATGAAAGACATTTCCATAATGTTATATTGTACGAACCAGCTATTTTATCATAGTTTGTAGAAATGAGAAAGGCACAATTGCACCTCTAGGTGGATTAAAAGGTTTTTTTTATATTCGTCACTTTTCTAATTTTATAAGTTTTTGTATTGTAGCATAACACTAGAACTTATTGTAAATTATTGTAAAATTACTGTACTGTCACAGTGAAAATCATAATTTTGTTACTGTACATTATTGTGATTTCTTGGTCTGATTCCCAAAAGAACACAAATTTACAACATATTAAACTTGCATTTATTACCCAGAATATCCTCTTCTCTTCCTTTCTACCAATTTTCCTTCTGCCTTTCTTTCTTACCCCCTCCTTTTTCTCTCGACTTTCACAGTTCTTGTCACGCTATCCCGCTCTACCTCTAATCTTCCTCACTGTCTAACAATGAGGAATAAGGGGGTTTTCCGAGTGTTTAATCCGTATATTGGACGCGATTAAAACTTTCTGTGTAAGTGTTACAATAAGTACAATATGCAGTCGGTAATTATTTGATAACTTACGCTTAGTACCCCTACTCCTTTGTAATCCTGTTTCCTCCGTAATCCTTTTTCTATTTTCAACCTCCTCCGAGCGTTGTTCTGAAACACGCTTTCACGTTCTTACTAGAGATGGGCGAAACAGTTCACTTCGAAGAACCATTCCCGACTGAACAGTTCTGTAAAAAGAACTAGTTCAGATGAACCGTTCTTCCGTTCAGCTGATATTTTACTTGTATCTAGCGAATGTCTCTCAAAACATTCGATTCTTGGAGAGGAACCAAACAGATGCTGCCCAAACTATTATACCCCTGTATGCTTAACAAGTTCATCAAGGGTAGCGATTTCTTCATGATGTATAACTAGAGAAATAGAGAATGTGATGAGTCGTTCGCTTGTGAGTCGTTCTTCGCCGGTTTCATTCTGGGAGAGCACAGAGAGCGGTTTGTGGGACGGCAAGTCGGTTCATTTTCTTTCGTTCGCCTAAAAATCGATCCGAGAAATTCGCCAAACGGCTTTGGGTCAGGTTCAGTTCATTCACTTTGAAGAGAATTGAGAACTACCGTTCTTTTAAAAAGAACTTCCGTTCGCTCATTCTCTTCTAAGAACCAGTTCACTTGAACCGTTCGCGAACGAATGACCCATCTCTAGTTCTTACACTCGCTTAGTTTTAGGTTAGGCTAAGGAACAATGATTAAGGCTAAGTTCACGCTGTATAATTCATTTTAGGTTCAATTCTTACATGTAACTAGCCTTTAGTTATAAGCCACTTAGTATAAGAATTTAGCATTTAAGTTTAGTTTAACTGGATCTAAGAATTAATTTTAATAACGCCTTCGCACCGAGTGCTGGTGTGTGGCATTTCACCTACTACGCATAATGCACGGAAATGGTGAGATGCGCCGGCCGAGGGGTCGTGACAATGAGTTTTAGGGCTTACCGGATACTGCGTGGGGGCACTCCACACAGTTCCCAATACCGCACACACAACCCAAGCAACCAGAAGTTCGGATAATACTTAAAAAGCACGCTTTAAAGTTCATGTGAAGTTCCTAGCGAACTTTCGAGCTGCTTAAGCTTTAATGGAACTTGAAAGCTGCTTAAACCGCTATTAGAACATAAAACCAAATACAAATATTTGTATTTGATAAAACGTATAGCAAAATTACTTAAAACGAGAAGCTTGTCCAGCTCTCTTATACGAACTTTTAGTTGCTTGGGAATGCCTTATGTTTCATCCACCACACTTGGGTGTGCTTTGCACCGTTCGACCGTCGCAGAATTGGTTAGTGTAGCTTTACTCCGGCACGCTGCCTCCAGCTTCCGAGCGATACTATTCTGCTACCAGCACGCAGAGATCTTCCCTTGCCTCCGATGCCCGAAGCTCCGTTTGCTGTAACGAGAATCCAGTCCGAGAAAAACACCTCGTTGAAACGCTGTTAAGCGGACCCTACACGCGACAGGAATATTATCAATAAAAATATTGACAAGACTACTTCAATCTTTCAATCCCATTTGAATTCTACAGAATCAGTATTTTCATAATGTAACACGATCAATATATTGATAAATAATTGGTTTATTGTCAATATTTCTGCTTTAGTCATCGCTTCGACCATAGACCACGTTTGCTACTTACTCCAATGGAGGTGTGGTATTCTTTCTCCCGTATTTCCGAGAAATGGTATCTCTGCTCGATGTCGCAGCAGTAGCTGTGATTCGTATCTCGGAGCCGTCGGAGGGTCAATCTCTCGGATCCGTTGATCTTTTGCAGAGCGTTGACTGTTAGCACACTCCGCGCTAGCTCTCACTTTTCCGAATGACAAATTAACACTCATTACCGGAAACTTAGTGCCGAACGACTGCCAGAGACAATTATTGATGACGTGCGGTGAAATTTAAAGCGGCCCTTACACGTTCAATATTTTTGTCAATACCAGTATTGACGATATTGTTACCATATTTCAATCCGATTTGAGATCCACATCGTCAATACAACTTTTTTCATTACACGTACAATACTTTTGTCAATACTCTCTAGTCTCTAGTATTGACAATAATATTGAACGTGTAAGGGCCGCTTAATGTGTGTGCGATGTAATTTTCAAGCGAATTTCGTTCCCACTTTCGCTCACATTCAAGTGCACATTCCTACACGAGCAGACATATTGACAATAAATCAATTATTGATCAATATATTGACCGTGTAAAGACATTTTGAAAATATTGATTCTATAGAATTCAAATGGGATTGACGTATTGAAGCAGTCTTGACAATATTTTTATTGACAATATTCTTGTCCCGTGTAGGGTCCACTTATCGGTTTTGGGTAATATTTCGATTATCTATAATTTTGTGTATTTTTTGCAAGTTTATTTTATTCAACTTATTGTCAAGATGATCTGAATGAATACAAACGTAACAACATTTCTATTTGGGAAGTTGATGCAAAAATGGAAATTAAATGATTTTTTTCTACATTCTTAGAGTGATCTGCCACTAGATCACAAGTCCCAAGGTTCTCCCTCAATGTTTCAAGTCGGCACCAAATCTGTACTTGTTCGCAAAACTATAAACTAACTGAATTTGTTACAGAAATAATCAAAGGGTTGTATAAGAATTAACACTGGAGCCGATTGGTTTGAAAATATCTTGAAGGAATTCGGATATTCAAAGAGAGAGAGTTGAAGCGTTGTGTTAAAATAAAACTTTTGTAATATATTTTAAAATTTGTCTGATGACGCAGCGATACTACTTCAAAAGATTATTTCTCATAAAAATGCTACAATTAACTTTGAATATTTGGGATTAATTCCATAAATAATTAGGAAAAACTTCAAAATATCAACAATTTACTCATTCTTCATTAGTTTAAATATTGGATCACATTTTGTATTTACTTTGTTACTCTTGTTTGTATCAAAATTCTATAGGCAAAATTATTCAGCAAACTTTCATGCGCAGTCGCTGTCTCCAATTGGATATTAAGTTCTTACTTATCACTGCAAATTGAAAGAGTTTTAAGGAATAAGTTGACTTTGCAACCTTAAAGAATAGTAAGTGATATACGTTTTTCTGTGCGACCTGTTCCTTTTTTATTATTTATTTTATAATTTTAAAAAGGGATCTTAGAAATCTCCAAATTTCGAAGCTCCCTTTTTGATTCTTTCTACAACTTCTCTGATAATTTACAAATCATTGAAAATATCATTATATTAATCTTGTACGAGTGAAATTTTTCTTAGATATTTGAGAATCAAATGGCAAGGAGAAAATGGATAGGATGGAGAAATTGTCTTAAACAAGGATGGTAAGCAGTCTTCCAATGAACATCGACAAGTTTGCACCCGTGTACAAAATTTCGTGCACGCGTTCAACCTCAAACATGCTTTGCCTTTGTGTACAGGTTCGCATCGAACACCGAACCCAAGCGAACGATGTGCAAACTTAGGTTTAAACATCGTGTACGTACACCGTGTGCGTACATAAGAAAGGCACACACAAAACAGAATGAGTCAATGCTAGTGATGATAGGTGAGAGAAAGAGAAAACTAGTATCAAAAACCTGTGTGCACGAACACCGCGTACGTACATGGGGTTCGGTTGTGCAGACGAACATGTGCTCGTGTTTTGGTACGCATTAGCGCATTCGAGTTTGCACACGAATTGATGGTGTAGGATGAGCACAGAACTAGAGCGAACATGGTGTTCGATGTTCATTTGGGAAAACTGATGGTAAGTATAAGATATTGTTGATAATAAATTGCAGAAATCTGACCGCTTTGCCATTATTGGTGAGCGGTTAATTTTTATGCATTTGAAATGAATGTATGCTTTTGAATGTCGTGGAAACGTTTATGCATTGCTTAGTCAATGCATATCGAAGTACATTTGTGTTGACAACTATCAAAATAGAGCTTTATTATCTGTCATGGATTTACAAGGTCGTTTGTTTGTTTGAAATGACACTGACAATTAGGTATTGTTCCAATTTTGGCATCACTCCCCTTACAGCAGTCTTCACATGCACATCTACAAGTTTGTACCTGTGTACAAAATTTCTTGCACTTGTTCACCTTCAAACGTGCTTTGACTCGATGTACAGGTTCATCTCGAACACCGAACGATAGTGATGACAAATGAGAGAATGAGAAAACTGGTGCCACGAACCTGTTTGTTCGGGTTTCTACACAAAATGTGGGTTTAATATGAGCAAAAAACTTCAGCGAACATTGTGTTTGGATGTTCGTTTGGCAAGGTGGCCTAACTTACAATCTGGTCTAAACAAAATTTGCATTTAATGCCCTCTGGTAATCCTCTTGAGATATGCGATGAACAAAAAAACAAACTGGCGAAAACAATTAAATTGAAAGTTTCTTCATTTTCTTTTCAATATTGATATTTTTCAAAGTTTAATAGAAAGTGTAATGAAACATATTGTCACCGATAACTGACATCCAGCTTAAGATTTCAATGTGTGAAAGCAATAAACCTCGTTTTGAAATGCTATCAGCAAGTAGCAATCAGCAACTAGTCGGCGCTACGATTGTGCAGCAATCGATACATACATATAGATACAATGGTGATTTACGCACGTAAACCTGTATGCGATAGTGATTTTGAACCTAGGGGCATGTGATGCATGTGTAAAAATCAATAAAATTATATGTATTTTCTTTCCATTAAAATAGAAATTTAGAATTTATTTTGCGTTGCGTGTAATACATCAAAGTTCTGCAAAAACTAACTCTACATAGTTATTTATTGGATAACTGGAAGAACGACCACTTTTTTTTAGCAGATGAAAATGACGTTTGTTGAACAGACTTGTCTGCGAGGGAGTGCAAAGTTGATGCGAAAATGGACATTAAAACACTTACATTTTTTCAAATTCAAGATAGATCGAAAAAGTACCCAAAATACGTGGAAAAAAATCTCCAGAGTCATTTCATTTCCCGAAGCAAGAGCATTAATCACACGAAACCGCAGAGGACCCAGCTATGACAAACAGACTCGAGACCGCTCGGGTTTGAGAAAAAACGAGAAGAACTGCACTATCGACAGACTAACGGGAGAAATCACAAAAATGAGCGCGACGATGAGATACTACGCCTGAAAGGCCACCTGGCGGAGGCTGTCAGAATTAAAAAACAACACCTATATTAAGTAACGAAAGGAATAGGCAGAGCTAACCAACACAGGGAACTAAAGACAGAGCAGTGAACGCCAACAAAGCGGGGCAACGGGAAATATTCTGAAGTCCAATGAAAACAGCATAGAACCAACTCCACCAAAAACGCAAAGGATAACCCGATCGAGCTTTCGCAAAAACAGACCTTCATTAATCGTAACTTGAAAAATCTCGGATACCGTAGCACTACAAAAATTCGTGCCCCAAGTGTTCCTCGATATTTCTGGATAGCTTTGAACCAACAACAGAACGTTGATTGGGGTGCAACAAACAACATAAAATTCTACTGCAATATTGAACGAAGCCTACCTGTATCGACCCCGATCGGGGAAGATTCGAACATGTCCTATACACTCGGCGGCTGCCGACACCGGAGCATTTAAACTCCCACAGGGAAGTATTTATAATATCCCAACAAGCATTCATTTTACCGTTTCACAAACATTTACCACAGACCAATCGGACCAGAAACTGGAAAATCTACCAACACAATACGATCGCCTCCAGAACCCCGCACCCTGCTTGGCTCTAGAGCAGGTGATCATTCCTCCTAATAGCAATCAGTTTAACAACAACGGCTCAAGTCTCTCGATCTCCTCGGATCGGATGGGCCATTGGGAAGAATTCTCTGCGACGAAAATTTAGCCCGATTCCCGGTTGCTCCTGACACCCGGTAGGTACAATTTGAATCATCTAACTAACACTGCCAAGGCCAGAGTATCTCATCGAAGACCCTATCAACTCGCATAAAAATCTGACTCTCGACAATTCTATCGTCCGCTTCTACGTGCGGTTGTTCTCATCGATGTAAGTTCGACATTTCTTTGCGAATAGACAGAATCCGCCATTGACATAACTTTCCGCTCGGGGGTGCTCGCAGGATCTTGTGAGTGGACTATCCTTGTTGACCCATGCAACAGTGACCACTTCTCTATCTAGGTTACGCACGATCAGAGGCCACCTTCAACAACCCGTCGAAGGCGTTGGCTTTACGATCGAGCGGACTGGACTCGGTATGAGGAGACCGTCGACAGTCTGATAAATCAAGTCATATACGCCGGATGAATTCACCAGCCTCTCGAATCGGGCTGCCGCTTCCTAGATCCCAGGAAAGTGTGAACCCTCCCCGACAGGCGATGCACTGATGGTGCCCAGATGTCGGGATAGTCATCAGAGCCCATCGAACTGCGCTACGGACACTGAAGAAGACTGCAGTGGGCGACCCGCGCCGACGTCAGCGAGCGGATGACTTCAGAAAGGCCAAAAACGAGGCCAGGAAAGCCACAGAAGACGCAAAAACACCAGCTGGACCAGATTCTTAGAAGGCATTTCCCCAAACTCCTCGACATCAGAGCTCTGAAGGAGAGTCAACGCCCTTAGCGGAAAGCGACAACACAGTTGCCACGCCATTGTCGTTAACGGGTGAACGACGATTCACTCTGTTCACAGACGCCGTCCTCCAAAGGGTTGAGAGTAGGCCCGTCCGTTTCGAACCTGATTCAGGACAAATATACAACCAACTCTTCACTGGAAGTGAACTTTGTGTGGTATTGGAATCGGTACGCAGTAAAGTTGTCGGATTGGACGACGTTGGCTATCCACATATGCGACATTCTCCGCTGGTAGCGGGCGATAATGGAGAATATTAACCGCATCTGAGGCGGTGAACCGCCAGCCTGATGATTGCTGCTTAATTAGTTTGCTCCCCTGTTTCTCTAAGACGATGGACGGCTGATGAACTTATTGGAGAAGCGTAAACTCTTGGATCAGAAATGGTTGCCTACCTCACCAGCTTTGGAGGGGTGGTAGGTCAATCTGTAACCGGCGGCCTGCACGCCAACATCGCTATACTCGACGTGACGAAGGCTTACAATACTGTGTGGCGTCACGGAGTACTGCAGAAACTGGCCAACCGGAATATCGCCGTAAACATGGGCCGGTTCTTATACGACTATCTGTAGAACCGCACCTTCCGGGTGGGAATCGAAGGGTGGCCAATCTGAAGCATTTCCGTAGAACAACGGGGTCCTCCAGGGTCCAGTGTTCGCCATCACACTGTTTCTTGTGTCCATGAATCCTTTATTTCCCAAGTAGCAATTGAAGTTTTATAGCACGCTACAAGTGTAATCTAAGTTTTATCAGTGGCTTTAAAACTACCATAAAACGTCATTTGTTACATCCCCGCCGGCGGGGATGTATGTCTTCGTCTACGTCGATGACATCGTGCTGGTAGCAATGGGAAGGACCATCAGACGAACCCGTCGTAAAGTTCAAGCCGCTCTAAGTGCGGTAAGCGTTATTATGCACAGCTGCAGAACGAACCGATCATGCTGGACGGGGCGATTGTTCCCTACCGCAAGGAAGCAAAGATTCTGAGGATAGCCGTAGGCCACCGCCTCCCCTTTGCGTCTCGCTTTCGAAATATCAAAGTCGGCTGCCGGAACCGGTTGCGGCTAATTCAAACAATCAGCTCCCGGCACAAGCTCTGCACTGAATATTGACCAGGCGTTAGTACAGGATATTCTACGGGGTACAGCTGACGACCTGCAATATGGAAGCTATCATCAATATTTTAAGCCTTCTATACCACGAGATAGAGCGCTGCTTCTGGCCTGCTCCGCAGCACACCTGCTGAAGCGGCCTGTGTCAAGGCCAGGATTCTTCCCCTTCGTTGGGGGAGAATCCTGGCCTTGACAGGATAGTCAGCGAGATCTATCGGGAATATACAGACGTAGACCTACCACCAATCGCCCGTCTGCACTGAGGTTGTGAGCGGCCCTGGCACGATCGCGGACCCAATTTGGACACAAGTCTGTCGACAGAGCTGAGGGCCGTGAGGCAGGGAGGCCAGCGCTAAATATAACCAACTCATAGCTACCAGGTATAAACATAACATGGATATTCAACGACGGCCCGAAGATCGGTGATTATTCCGACCTAATAAGTAGTAAGCGCAATAGGAGAAAGGCTCTATTCCGCCTACCGGCGACATGCTCGGTGTTCGCTGCCGAGGCGTCGGCTATCACGCTCGATTTTGCTCAGAAAACAGAAAATAGCTCAGTCGT
Source organism: Topomyia yanbarensis (assembly GCF_030247195.1). Taxonomy (NCBI): domain Eukaryota; kingdom Metazoa; phylum Arthropoda; class Insecta; order Diptera; family Culicidae; genus Topomyia; species Topomyia yanbarensis. Next base: position 328,350,316 of record NC_080671.1, read on the forward strand.
TGTACTGTCTGACTTTGTGGCGGCTGTATCCGCCTTTGAGATGGGAAAATTCCGCCACCCTTTCATCATGGGCAGTGGAGCCGAATGTGATACCTGAGAATATAAGCTCCTTTAGGTATCACATTCGTCTGGAAACCAGTAAGAGGCACGCCCACCGACGTCTTATTCCAGATGTCTTGTTCCAGCCGTAGAGATCTTGGCCCAGCTGTAACCATAGAAAACCTTCGCATGTCACTGGCGCGGCAGCACCAGACATCTTCAGCGCGTCAAATGCTCGCCCGAGCGCTGGACAGACCGGACCGACGGTAGGGGACAACGAGTGCTGTAGTGGCGTAAGACAAATTGTGCATTTCTAAACCTGTTGAGGTTAGGTATTTCGTGGGGAAAACAAACAAAACTTCTTTGGTTTGACTTTACATTTGTGGTTGTAAATGAGCGGTCAGAAATCACAATATTAACCCTCAAAAAGGTAAGGGGTCTCAGTGGCCCGGCTAATTACAGTTCTCTAGTTTCAATGAACTTGTAATTTGAAATACGATCAAATACGATACGGCTTTCAATTTGCTCACTGATAAAACGACAAAAATGAAGCTTTCGATTTCATTGGGTCTTAGATGCGATGCTTCTTGGAGTCACAATTTCAGCTTTCCTTTTCGAGAGTTAAAGAACTATTATACCCTGTAAGGGTTTGTTTTGTAATGTAATTCCACTATTCACTTGTATCTGCGACGGATACATATATTTTGCATACTACTTATCTGCATCTTCAGTGCCATGATGCACATAATTAGTATGCGAAATATGCGTATCTGTGATTGATATAAAAAAGGTGTTACCAAAAAAGGCCTCCCGGAGTATAAGTGACACTAATCCGCTAAACAGCCTGGAAAAAGTATCAAAGAACTGTCAAATTTATGAATCTATACCACAGAGAACAGACATATAAGCTAGAATAAACTTTCTCGAAAAACTTGTGTAAACATTTAATTGAAAATGCGTTGAAAATAGCATACAGGTTCGCATGCATGGATCACCTTTGTATCCAAGTTTGCACGCAACGCTCGTATAGCGTTTGATAACCGATCGTAGTGCCGGCAAGTGGCAAGTAGCTGCTGGCTGGTGGCATTTCAAAACGACAGTTTCATTTCTTACACACTTTGAAAACATTACTTGTATGTCAGTTCTCAACGTCTATACTGAAACACTCCTGAACATGCCCAACATTGGACGTATTACCATGCAATGCCAGGACAAACGTGCTCAAAATGTTGTTTTTTTCTCTGCAGTTTTATTTCTAGAGTTTTTATATTGTTCCTTGCAGTATAATCGCTCGATTTGCGATTATATGAAAGCTCAATTCAGATAGGCGCGTGACAGCCGCCTATATGATTTCATAAGAAGCTTATTCCTTCGAGCTTTCGAAAAGCGCACAGCAGGTAGAGAAATAAACAAACAATGCAAGAGAAGACCCTCTACATTCATAGAGACTGCTTATCACTCCTACAGTTTGCTTATGTTCGACTGTCTCATTGTCAAGTGGCTCCAGTGAAATCGGCTGGCGGAGCAACTGCGGCTATGTTTGATGTACCTTTCAGACGCGCGCAATGTGAGATTTTATTATAAGCGCGACAATACTGTTTTCCGACTATCGGAAATTCATCGAAATGATCTTTTGAAGGGTCTTTGTGTACATAACTGGAAAATCCAACCAGAGACAACCGTATTTTCTCTTGTTCGAAACGATGGAATCACATCAGATGTATTGCGCAGTATTCGTACAATGTTGCACTATAATGCGCACTACTTCCGACAAGATGGATTAGCCCTGAACAAGAAAAAACAACTTTTATTACTGGTTGGATTTTCTAGTTTTCAACAGGCGAATGAACAGCATCCACTCAGCCGAAACTGTATTTGCATATTTTTTTAATCTGTGTATTTTGTGCAAATGAATACAAAATTTAAACATGAAAATATCGAATAATGTATGCAACAAATGATTTTAAATTGGAAATTGTATGATTTAATTGAAGATCTGTTGAGAGCTCCAAAACAACTCGAACATTACTTAGAAATTTAAGCATCGTAATTTCATAAACTAGGATTATTTTTCCAAGGTGGTCATCTTTTTCGGACTTTTGAACTGATCTTTGATGCTTATCATGCTATTCTAGAGTGGTTTGAAAAATGTCACATTAATGAGTGAGATTTGCCAGTTTAGTGATCCGAATAAGTAAGTTTGCATTGATTTTTCTCTTTGATATGCGTAGATATTAAGCCGTATGAATAAAAACTAGCATTTGCTCAAGACAAGTTTGCTCTGCTCGATTATTAGCAAAGTAAACTCTCGAAGCATTTACTCAACTTGGTATGAATAAAAGCTAACTTTACTCAACTTGGACTGAAGCAAGTTCGAAATTCGAACATAGCTTTTACTCAGTCATTCGTCTGTCAAAACCGCCGAAGAAAATACAGTCGTGGTGCAGTTGAAAATATATTTACGTGAACTCTAACTGTTTTAACCTTTAACATATATTTAAAGGTCGGTATTACAAATAATAACGTCTAACCTATGCAGAGTTTTCTGTGGTGACACAATCGGTCGTAGTGTAGTGACAGCCGTTCTAATAATTCGCTGTCGAAATTTTAACTTTCCGACGCTCTAGTAGTAGTGATTATTTCTACAAACCACGGCTGGGGTGTATAAAACTACTTGATCTAGTAGTAACCGTGCTTTTTGCCAGTGAATCCGCTATATTTTACCTTACGGTGGTTCTATCCGTATTGATTCTTTCACATCGAGAAGATGGAAACAACCTGAGACTATACAACCGCTCTGCATGTTGATGTTGCACAAGGAAAATATAACCATCGAGGGCCCAAGACAGTTCAATAGTAATTCTTCAAAAGGGCTAATGAGACTTTTGTAAACAAACTTATTTCGCTCATTTTTCCGCTACCGAGTTGAATTTTATGAAAAATACACATGAATCAACATCTTTACCCTTGGTAGAATCAATTTCAAATGTTTTCTCTGTTGAAATGATAACAAATTAAGAGAAATCAGCAAAACAAAAGTTTGTTTACAAATCTTATTAGCCCTATTCAAATGTTGATATGGAGTTCTGTAGAAAAAGTAACAACAAAAATGATAGGACAGGATTGTAAACTAGGAAATGTCGAAGAACAAAGAAAAGGTATGTACCACTATAAAGATATCAACGGAGGAAATTGTTTTGAATTTTTTTTTGTTTTAAATTGCACCCCAAGTGTTGGAATAACCTGCAGACTAAGCCAAATTTCGAAGGATGAAGACGTCCCTGCAAACCGCTAATCGTCCTCAGTCGTATCGTCATAGTGAAACAACGAGAAAATGATGTAACAGTAATGGGATAAGAGAGTCCCTCTATGAACATGTTTGTCCAAATACAGAAGATGAATGAGGACCAGCTACTATGTTACACGAGTAGTATACAATAACTATCAATAACTTCGACGCCGAATACTTCGGAATTCAGTCCATCTGTAGACCATATCGCCGATAAGAAATGAACAATGTGCTGGTCCAAACCAGAATTAAAATGCACCCGAACAAGACACCGATTGATAGTAACCGAAATTTCTTGTGACATTCTGGATGATCAATATAAATATGTACTGGTAACCTTTGCTATTTTTTTCAATTTGTAGACCTAGACTAATAATTTCATTTCAGGATCCAGCATATGTGCGTTCCTATGTCATATGTCTTTGATTTTTCTACAATCAATAAATTTACTCGGAACGGATTAAACAAACCACTACTGCTACTCCCCTCTTCACCAATTGGAAGCGGGTCGTGAGGACATGATAAAAATCAAATGCAGGAAAATCAGTAATCATAAGAAACTTTCAGCTTCAGGAGGTTACCCAAAAACATCGTGGGACCGATACGTACTGTACAAAGTTAGTAACTCGTCGCGAGATACCTGTCGCAATTGTTTACACAGTTTCTGTAGAATCATAATTATGTATATCCAAATGATACTGTGGAAATTGATTGCATGTATTTGCTTTTTGCGGATTAGTTGTTATGTACCACCGCGATACGCATAACAGTCCCATTTGCTCTGGATTTTTTATGCATATGGAACTGTTATGCGTATCACTGTAGTATATCAAAACCAAACGTGTATACTTGAATTCGCAAAACAAGTGCGATAAAATTCTGATGAGTTTTAAAATGTTTAGAAGACTATCAAGAAACGATAAAATTCTAATGGGATGTGACGTGTTAGGTGAAAACGAAAATTTCCCATAAGTATTATAAGTTAATAATAACATTTGAGCATGAAGATCTGAAAAACAATCGTCACTCTTATTGTCATAAGTCCCCCGCTGCCATACACTGGTCGTTTTGCTTTATAGGGTCTCAATGATCATGTTATTTTACTTAGCAGATAAGGCAGATAAGAAATGTAACAGTATCAATATAGTTAAACTAATAGGTTATGCACTTATTTTCAGTGCTAACCGCTATGGAATATTTCAAAATCAATTAATTCAACTACAAAAGGTTTGATTTTCAATTGGGCTCAATCAATAATTGAAACAATTTCCTTTTTATCGTGAACCTATATTAATTGTACATATAGTTGGAATGATAACTAAACTGGTGCATGTGCAATTCTGCACCTAGAGTGAGTCAATTAAAAAAAAACAAGTTAAACGCTATTTAATGTGGAAACGTGCCTAAAATATTTTTACTGAGATATATCAATAACTTATAGATGTTTTCATCAAGGTTGTCATACCCAACAATATTATTAAAGGTTACCTTTAATGAATTGTCATTTTGAAATAAAAAGGCACATTAAAACGTTTTTGTTTAAGTAGTTTTTTGGCTATTTAGAATGTATGGACGACTTGTAGACAGCTGAAATAAATGTAATAAGAAAATTAACAATTTTTAAACTAACCATTTTTTGTTCTGACTGTACATATATTAATATACCGCATTTTTAGGATCGAACTCAAATCGACGGGGTACAAGGCGGCCGTCTTATCAACTAAGCTATGTCGTCCCAATGAAGACACCGATATTGAAATGTGTCAATCCCACACGCAGAAAAATAATTTGCATGTGTAATCAAATTATTGATTAAATTTAATAAAAAAAATAGTGATCGATGGAAAACATAACAACAAAATTCATTGTGTCAACAAGTATTGTCGTTCCCTTCTTTTATAATTATTGAAATTAAAACAATGAATAACAAATATTTTTCGACCAATGTTATTGTCGTTTGAAGCAATAAACAGTGAATAATTTAATTCAATAATACATATTTTAAATCCAAATATACTACATTTTTGTACATGGTGAATGGGCAATTGGGAGTCTAGCGGTGTAGTTATGCTGCGCTGGATCGTCGGTGCTTTTGGTGCAAGGCTGTACGTAATGTGCTGTCTGATCTCAGAGCTGGCACCTATTATTTTGTCAATGATGCATACAAAGAGTTATCTGTGTAATAGTACTACCGCATTGTGTTTTATACAGCCGGATCAGGTACAGGCTAGACTCGATTACCGGCAGTACTCAGAACAATTTCACTCCGGATAATCGAATCAAAAACAGTTTTTTTGTGCAATCCGCTTATTGTACATTTGAAAAATACTATTTAAGATACATTACTCCATGTTTGGCCTATGGAACTTCTTTTTGGTCAACCGTTTCACAGTGGTTTTTTGCTCAAAACCTGCGATGAATTATTCACGCGAAAACGGTAAAGTGTACGACAATAATATCTTCTAAGGTGTTTCAGACCTTCGTTTTGGTGAAATAGTTGCAGTGATGAAATGAAAAAAAAAATTGCAATTTTTTTAAGAAAAGCAAGGTAAAGTCTTAAGAAATGTTGAGATTGTTTTTGCGAATATCTTTACTTTAGACTGAAAATCTCTATTCGCAGTGGTGACTCGTGAACATTTTCTTCACCTGTGCACTGTTCAAAATTGCTCCCAGTAATTCAGATTACGGTCTACGAAACAAGATAGATTTGGATATTTTTTCAAAATCCAAATATTTTTTATTTGTTCGTTTAATTAATATGTCTATTAGCTCGTACTGCAAAAAGATCGATCACGTCGTCGCACAGTGAATTTTTTTAACATTTAAATGGTTTACTTGGTAAGGCACGTTTGCGTTAGATCAAAGGTGCCATTTTTTCTTTGTTTTACATTTTGAATTTCTTAAAACTAGGGGGTTACACATTTCAACATTATTTTGTTTTTATATAATGAAACTAAAAAAAATTATAGCTAACTTATACATATACATGAGGGGGTAATATAATATTCGTAATAGTAGGGGAAAGGTCATTTTGTGTGTTCTTTGTATAGTAATGCACTTTATGATTTTTAGAAGGGAGATTAACTAAGTGGAACACTTTTTTGTTTTCGAGTGTTGTCCTACTGGAGCTGTAGAGCTAGCTCCCCGTCAGAATCACATACTACAATTTGCAGACGAGACAGGCAATGTCGCCTACTAAAACACTGCATTAGGCCAATTGTTATGGGCCGTGATTCTAAATGCGATATTCATTGTACGGTTCAGGTATGTGCGGGCGTAGTGACTCGCAATCGCGTGTATCATCACGAAGAGCTCAGCATTTGTAGTTAACGTGTTCGATCGCGAGTGTGTTTGTATGTCGTGTGTGTTAACGTGTATGTAACTTCGCGTGTATAAATTCTATTTTATAACCGTGTGCCTTTCGCATATTCGCGTGTGTTCTTGGATAATCGCCCGCGGACCGTGAGTCTAATACTTTATTTTTTGGTGTACTGCTAAGATGCTAAAAGAGTGTGAGATCTTCATATATCACTAGAGTGCCCGGTGATGTCGCCATCGAACGTGTTGTCTAGTGGATATGAGCTTTATTTTTTGATTGGTCCTACTGAATGTATGGACCCAAATTATTAGGACAGAGAGTAATGGTTTCCGGACGTGACCGATTCATAAACGCGCGAAAACGGACGTTTGTAGGTTCGTGTTGGAGACAGCGTTTGAAACTTCGTGAGTGCTAAAACGTTCTCCTTATTACCGGGGTGTTATTAAGTTTGCGCGATCGCGAACGTAGGTGTGCGTTGTTAATCGCGAAGGGCTTAAGCGTTCGTACGTTAACGTGTTTGTCACGTGTGCTCGCGTTCATGTGACTTCACGTGCACAAGACTGGATTTTGTAACCGTGTAGCTTTTCCTTTATACACGTGCGTTCTTGGATGGTCATGCGGACCTTTATTCTGATAGTTAGTTTTTGGAGTAAAATTCACATTCTGACAGGGAGTAAGTTACCCCATATCACTAGAGTCCTCGGTCATGTCGCCATGTAACGTGGTGTCCAGTGGATATGAGAGCTATCTTTTTTAATTGATCCAATTGAAGGCATGGACCTAGTCTGCTGATATCAAGGATGGAAACATCCGGAAGTGACCGATTCATGATCGTGCGAGTGCGGGAGTTTTTAGGTTCACGCTTGAGACTGCGTTTGAAAATTTATAGGAGCTGAGACATTCACTTTATCATCATTTATTTATGCCATCATGTTTACTAGATCGCGGGTGTAGATGCCGGGGATGATCGCGAAGGGCTCAAGCATTTGTATATTAACGTGTTTGTCACGTGTATGTGACTTCGCATGTATAACTTCGATTTTATAATGACGTAGTGTGTATTTTTGTTTGATCGCGCACGGGCCGTGAATCTGATGCTTAATTTTTAGTGTATGGTACAGATGGTAGTCCGATCCCTATAGGGAAACTTGAGTTACAGGTCATGTCACCATGGAACGTGTTATTTAGTGAATATGAGCGTCACTTTTTTGATTGGTTCAACTGAAGGCATTAGTCCAGACTGATAAAACTTTCGGACGTGACCGTTTCATGATCGCGCGAGTGGTGGGTTAATGTTTGAAACCGCGTTTGGAAGGTTAAAGATGTCACGTTTACTTAACTACCGGGGTGCTTTCATGTAAGCGAAATCGCGGGCGTAAGTATATGTGGATTATTGCAATTGCATGGTCACGTTTTGCCAGGTTTGTGTTATCGCGAATGCCACGAGCGTTTGTACCTATATGAGTATAGATAGCGCACAGTAGAGATATACTAATAAAAGGAATCATAACATGCCGAATAAAGAAAAAAGATGCGAAGAGCTTGACTAGAAGTGTATAAATTGAACAATACTATTTTGGTATACATAAATAATGGAAAAGCAAACTAATAGATGTACAAATAAAAACAGACTAATGAAGTAGAATAGAAAAACATATGTAACATGTAATCAAACTCGTATATTTATCATTAACGTAGCTAATGTTGTATATTTATCATTAACGACAATTGCATGCTGTTAGACTCTCATCATGCTACGCTGGCCGGGAATGGATGATTCGCGTGCGTCGGAAAATTTATTTTACCCTAATTTATCCAACCCGATTTTTCCGAACCAAATGCTCAGATTGCTCACCAGAAGTATTAGCCACTATTCTATCTTACACGCCAGTTCTGCATCCATTCCCTGACCCAACTGTCACAAATATTCAGACGAATACATACATAGATAGACATACGACTAGCACATAACAGTTGTACACTAGTACGAAAAACTATGATTATCACAAAGCTACAACTAATAGGTTTCTACTTTTTCTACTTTATTAAATGAATTTAATTATTAAATTAATTTAATTAGTATATGCATGATGACGAAGTCGACCGATAAATGGACACACAATGACTCCCTCCGTGAGCCCCGTCCACGAATACCACCAATAGAACAATATTTGCAAACATGGCACACAGCAAAAGTCCATCTACGTTGATCCGCCAGTCGGCCACGACACCGCGCATAGACCAGTGGTTTAGCGTTGGTATGCGCAGGTGCAGAGTACGAAGAAACATATAACATAAAAAAGACGCATAAGCCCTCTCGGTCTCCTCGATAAACCACTATCGAGGCGTAATGCAATATCCATCTTAAAGCAATTGATGCTTGATGATGTTTGCAATACCGTCAAACCCCTAAACCTTGGGGAGGGGTTCCTCCAGACGATTTCGCAGTACGGATCAGATGCGGATCCGCAACACATCGTTGCGCGTGTGATGTTGTGCTGTAGGTCTCGTGTTTGCTGGGTCCTTCGACAGAGATGTTTTGTGTCGTCTTGGAGTCGCATCAGACCATCGTTGGGGTACGGTAGGCGGAAGAGGGCACTTCTTGGGATGATAACAGAAATAATAGCGGCAGTTAAATTTGGATATTGATGGTTTTTAGGAACGTGTATATGAGGGACATGTAGAGGAGATCGTAACTTGCCAGTACATCTCGAACAAGGACATTGAGTAATCTTCCTCGGGCCCGAAGCTTGGTCATCAAATACATACATACGATCAATTTATTGCGCATTTGAATACGCTTTTAGCTGTTGTCATGACGGTACCAGTTCAAAAGGAAAATTGCTATGTAATCGTACTAAACATCCTGTAACTCTGGAACTACAAGTCAGATTGGAATGCAATTCAATAATTTGTGATGTCGGTTAAATAATTCATTGAGAAATCGGGTTATTAGCTCAAGAAGTTACAAGCTCTCCAGGTGCATCAAGAACCATCATAGATGGCCAATTGTTTAAAGTAACTTTGGTTGACCATCAGCCATCCAGACCCTGCAAATCCAAGCACTTTGATTAAGTTTTGCATCATACTGATATCATAGGAGATATAAGAATTTACTGGGTGATAGCACTCTTTAACCCGTAACTCCATAACAGGAACTCCAATAAAATAATGGTTATGCTCTCTCACTGGCAACAAGCAGAAGGTCGAAGATTCTTCACACTTCCTTCGACCATGCACATATGAACCTGTCTAGCTCTAGCTTTTCAATCTAAATTTATGGTTAATTCGCATTGGAATACTTATCCGTTTTTCAAGTTTTATGTCGTTTCTCTTAGTCAACGTAGCTCCGAAACCTTCAATAACAGTCTATAGAGCTTCCAGTATTAAAGGATTTCAAGTCGTGAAGTCCAGTAGATGTTGTTTGATCTGTTGCATGATATGGTTCGAGAATGAGAAATTTCAGTTCTTGGTGCCACAATCCGGAATCACCGGAGAACCGTTCCAGTGTTCCCATGGTCTCAATACGATTTGTTTGGGTTCTAAGATAAAGTTATTTGCGGCTTGCACTGACTTTGTTAGTTCTAGGGTCAATTTTCAATGCCTAACGAGCATTCATTGTATGTCTCTTTAGAACGGTTCACGTACCCACCGGAAACTTTGGCCAGATATCAAATTGTTTCAGAATGTGTTTTAACCAACCTTACAAGTCGTGGAACAATTTTAGCTTAGCTTTATACAGAATGTTTTACTTAAATACACAATCCGGAATAATACCGGTGTATTTGGGCCGAGGCAAAACCAGATTCGTAAATATGAACCAGAAAAATATGTAGTTATTTTGACTTCAAAATATTCCAAATGAGAAATCTTTCAAGAGTTAACATCAAAAACGAATAAAAATACTAAATCGTTCACCTTTAACAAATAAAAAAATATGTATTTTTATTCTAGCATGCTACCGAGCATGCTCAGAACAATCAATCTTTTGCTTAGCATTCTCTGAGCATTTACTCAAGATTCATCACTTTATTCATACGGAATCAGATGTTCGAAAAGCAAACGCTCAAATTGAGAAAGCAACTGTCAAAGCAAAGTTTTATTCATACCAACCTGAGCAAATGCTCAACGCGGCTGCTCGACTGCTCGAATCTCAAAAAGCTGAGCAAATGCTAGTTTTTATTCATACGGCTTAATGTGTCAGGTATCGACGCTGAAACACCTGAAACGAAAAAAATAAAGGGCCGTGCATAGGACACGACCACGGTGACACAAAAAATGCAGCCCCTTCAAGAGCATGCAATACAGTTCGCGATTGAATTCCAATCCATCACAACTCACGCTCCAGCCCACTCACCCACTCGCACAAGTCACAACCCTCCCCACCAAAACATAACCCACCAAAGAACACTCATCAGCATCAAAACTCCAAAACAAGGCACAACACCATGTCTTCCGCTGCACGTTCAAACCAGTCTACCAGTTAAATCAATCAATTATAACACTCAGCCGATCCATCCAGTAATAATAGGCCGGTCTGCTCAGAAAACTTACTCAAACCGAGCAGCCCCACACGGAGGAGTGCAACGAGTAAGCTCACACTCGCCAAAGGAAACACCCAGCTCCTCCACGAAACACGAAATCTCACTTTCCAATCAAAACATAAAAGATGCACCAATGAAACCAGGCACACAAGCACCAGGTCAAGCACCTCTCAATCGATTAAATGAAATAATTTAAGAAACTATAGCGCAACCAAACCGGTTCCAGTCCGAAACTAAAACAACGAACCCAGTACATGTTTGCAGCGCCCTACCCCACACAGGCATTCCAATGTGGAACCAGAACTGGAACGACCACATCCCTAGCATAGCTGTCAATACTGCCCTGTTCTAAATCTAAATTGGAATACACCGGCGTCCAATCCAAAACATTTCCAGAACCGTGCTTCAAACACACAGAGAAGGACAGACACTCAGACCAGACAGATTGGGAAACACAACCCTGTCCAGTAACGTCCAATACCCGGATTTCAAACACGAATCCCAAACCAAAAGAATCCCCGCTCAAACCGCTGCTGGGAGAAAAAATATGAATCCAGAACTGAACCACTCCCGAACGCGTCCCTAGGTCACTACCCAACTCTAAACTCCTTCCCCTAATCTACCGAACCCGAGTGCATGTGCTGAACACTCTCTCTACATTTAAAGCCGCTCCAACTCCTTAAGTATCCCCTCTGCATAATCAGAACAATGACCATCAAATAAATCGGGTGATTCTCCCATTCAACAACTCAAGAAGTGAGAAGGACCGTGATCGGTCTTAGCCGTCCAATAGACAACACAACAAACAACCCAAGAAAGGTCTCACTAACTAGAGGGCGCAAAGCTCAGCACATGCACCCCCACCCTTTCACACACACACACACATCTTTAAGGACTATATTCCCATGCAGGCCGGGCCAAATTCTCTTGAACCTTAACCCATCTACATTAACAGCTATCGAACAATGATGTCGACAAATTAAATTATCGATTTATCCATACAAAACTTTAATGGCAAATTCTTTGACTCTTAGTTACTGTGAGCGGATCAGATCAAATAAATTTAAGTTGTATTGGATATCAAACTAAATGGGTCTCCTCGCATTTACTACAAAGTCGATAAAACATCTTTAACCTTCGAGCAATGCAGATGAACTTTTGGAAAACTTGAGGCCTTAAAACCAAATTCATTTATTGAATTTATTATAGGATTGTACGCCCAACACTGTCATATGGGTGACTTGTATGGTCACAGAAGGGTCAGCTAATGAAGATTAAAAGAACAGCCGATAACTGAAGCACAACCGCTCTTATGAGGTTCTTCTAAATATCAAAATATACACCTAAAACAAAAAGCACTATGAATATAAATTGGAGGTTTATGGTCTTTGAATCATGAATCCACACGTGGGTGCTATCGGTACATTTGTTTTTGCTACTATTCAGAAGGTCCATGTTGAGCCTACACTACTTCCATTAAATCGTAATTATTGCATGGAGCCAGCAGTTGTTCAATATCGATCCTTTTAACATGGCTGAGCCGGATTGGATTTTCGCGCGATTTTTTCTCAGCCAATACCACCTAAGCGGAAAATTACAAACAAATAAACAATTTCTCACTGAAAGAATTTAGTCAGCATACCTCAAGAAATCATCGTATTAACATGTTTCAAATTTTGTCGTGACTAACGACTTACCTTTCAATATAGGGGCCCCTTTTCAAAATTTCGGAAGAAAAATGATGTAAGATTTTGAACGCTTATATCTTTTGTTGTACTGAATGGATTTAATCAATTTCTTCGGCATTTTGTCGAAAATATTTGTACCAATGTTGTATTAAATTTTGGAATATGTAGGATATTCATTATCAACGGAAAAATAGTGTTTTGAAAAATCTTTCGAAAACGTCTCGGAAAAGTGAAAATTTTCAGCCCATCCCGCACAGAGCCGTCAAAATGGTGCAGCAAATGAACAATAAAATAATGAAAAGTTTATATAAAGGTCCACTACATGTTTGTTCCTATGATTATTCGTATTGGGTTGCTTGACGAGAGCAGTTGGTGGGGGAAAGCCGGGATATTAATTTTGGTTAAGCCATTAGAAGTCGGACGGAAAGGAAAGGCTCATGCACGCCACGAGAACGAGCGAGAAAGCGATAGTAGTGCATATTAGCGAAAGCGTTACGTACATTTTGAACGTTAATAACTTTTCTTCTACTAAACGGATTGCCAATCTTGTTTCATAAATCGGAAGGAAAACGTTCAACGCTTGCTACCGATACGTTGTTTGCTATATAAAATTTGTTTAAATAGTTCAAAAACTACTTTAAATGAGAATCAACATTAATGATAAAACCTATAAATAGGGGTGTCGCAGTTTTTCTCAAAACCAGACGTGTGTAAGACGCAGTGCATAACAGACGTGCGTGGTCGTGAGAAGCTGCATCGGACGACCAATCAAATCAGCTACCATCGGAGAGAAGCAGAAAAACGTTGGTGGAGGTGGTGGCGGTGAGAAGGCCAAAAAGCCAAAGGCTAAGAAACGCAGTCACTGAAAAAGCGGTAGTAACTGCCACTAAAAATGCCACCAAAACATCGAAGACTGCAAAGCGTACTCATTCGGTGTGAGCTGCGAAAGGGGAAAGATCGTATGGATGTACGCAGTAAAAACAATCGTCGGCAAGGTTTGAATTGTTTTAAAAGATTCCCGTCTTGTATCAACATAGTTATCCACAAACCGTCCTTATTAGGACGAATGCAAAATGGAAAAAGAATTTAATTAGAAAGTTTCTTTTATTAACTAGTATTAAGTTTGCGCTTGGTAATTCTGTACTTTTACCAGTGAATCATAAGAAAATGTTTTTCCAATCTACAAACCCGAAGGTTTTTGCAAATCCTTCCAAGAAAATCAGTGAATGTGGCAACTAAGCGAAAGCTACACCAAAACGAATGATGAAAATATTTTCATTTATCGAACAAAAGGACGTCCTTCCATCTGCATTGTAAAGTCAATAAAAAGGAACACCATGATGAAAACCGTGCTCATTCGGTGTGAGCTGCGAAAGGGGAAAGATCGTACGGATGTACGCAGTAAAAACAATCGTCGGCAAGGTTTGAATTGTTTTAAAAGATTCCCGTCTTGAATCAACATAGTTATCCACAAACCGTCCTTATTAGGACAAAGGCAAAATGGAAAAAGAATTTAATTAGAAAGTTTCTTTTATTAACTAGTATTAAGTTTGCGCTTGGTAATTCTGTACTTTTACCAGTGAATCATAAGAAAATGTTTTTCCAATCTACAAACCCGAAGGTTTTTGCAAATCCTTCCAAGAAAATCAGTGAATGTGGCAACTCTGCCACTAAGCGAAAGCTACACCAAAACGAATGATGAAAATATTTTCATTTATCGAACAAAAGGACGTCCTTCCATCTGCATTGTAAAGTCAATAAATAGGAACAGCTTGATGAAAAGTGTGCTCATTCAGCGTGAGCTGCGAAAGGGGAAAGATCGTATGGATGTACGCAGTAAAAACAATCGTCTGCAAGGTTTGAATTGTTTTAAAAGATTCCCGTCTTGTATCAACATAGTTATCCACAAACCGTCCTTATTAGGACAAAGGCAAAATGGAAAAAGATGGGTTGGTAATGTATATGACATAACAGGGGTGTCGTGACCACACTTCGAAGTTATTTCAAATCTTGCAAAGCATAAATTGACATAATTTCAATGATTGTTCCTTTATGAATGAAATGACAAATTTTCAGGTCAACGCGGCAATAACTTTGCAATTTATAGAACAATTTTATATTTTTAGTTATCATATATTAACTGTCATCTCTTCCAAACAACTTAACCCTCTGCTGCCAACCACGTGGTTTTGCAGGGTTAAGGAGAATCATTGTAAAATGTCCAATACATGATTTTATGTTGTTACCTCCACTAAAACCACTTCAGAACACTCCCACCTGTCATACATGTACATTGTCTGCATGTTGAAATCATTATATGAAATTATTGACCTGTATTCAACGCGGAGAACTCGGTAATAAAATTGTTTTGCTGAATATACTAACGAACGGGATCTCCAGGAAAATTTCGCTGAGCCCGGTGAATCGAACTTAATGCGCAAAATTTAGCCATTTGAAGGAGATACAAGCAGAATTTTAAGAATATGAGCATCGCGGTTATGTCCCGGACATTACCCGCCCCTAGTTTTTCGCTAAGCGTGTTCATTTCTGTACGGAAAAGATTCCGATGGTTGTTTCGAGAGATTTTAACATTGATAGTTCAAAGCAAGAAAATATGAAATTTGTTCATTTCATGAATGAATGTCTCAACGAGCTTAGAATCCAGCGCATCCCCGATCAACGCAGACGCCAACAACAAAGGTTCTTTTCAGAACCACCATAATTATTATAAAGAATAACTTGAAACATTCCCACATATTTCATTGAGTATCATTCGATTTGAATTACAAGTCAAACGAGTAGTCACGACACTCCGGTTATGTCCTAGACATTACCCACCCATCTTTTTTCTTCTTATTTGATGTAAAGTGCAACAGACCAACTAGTACAAAGTTTTTTGGCCAAATTGTTTTTTGATCTAGTTTAACACCAAAAGTAGGTAATCAGTGCATTGTTATGCACAAAAACAATTGCACATCACTAAACTGTTTGCTTCCCTTGGATTTAAAGTATAAAAAAAATCGTTCAAGTATGCTACTGAGCATGCTCAGGTATTTACTTGGTTTGCTCAGCTTTCGCTGAGCATTTGCTCAGGATTTATTACTTTATTCATACGGAATCAGATGTTCGAAAAGCAAACTCACAAATAGAGTATACATCTGTCAAAGCAAAGTCTTTATTCATACCAACTTGAGTAAATGCTCAACGCAGCTGCTCGACTGCTCGAATCTCAAGAAGCTGAGCAAATGCTAGTTTTTATTCATACGGCTTATTATTTCAAACGAGAAGGGCCAAATTCTGTACAATCTTTTTTCCTTGGTTATATTTGATACGTCTAAGAGTAATTAAATTCTACCATCAGCATCAGATTTTTGTTATAAATAGTTGCAACATTTGGTAGTAAGCTAGTTAAAACTCTAAAGCAATGTATTATTATCTAAAAACTGTGAATGATAAACCTTTAAACAGGGTACAGTCGCTTCCTTCTAAATATTCAAAATGGAATCACGACAATCACGAAGGTTTTAGCTTTAACATTCAATTTTTGCTCGTTGTATTGACTCTATCAGTTTTTGGAATGATTTTTGGCGCGAAAAAGCTATCAATTAGAAGGGCTTAAAAGTGTCATGGTGAAGAGTGATTAATGTGCGATTTAGTAGTATAAGAGGAGATTACGTTACACAGATTACTTCGAATGTATCGTTTAGTTTAGGCGTTTAGTGCAGGTAGTTAGGAACATACTAAACAACAGAATGGTCCCGACGTGTGTATGTTACAACACGGAAATTATCAACAGTTCAAGTCCATTAGTTAAAAGTGTTGTTTGTATTAAAGCTTACATGGCTGGAAATCTATCATCATGGGTTATTTGTTGTTGCTCAATTGGTTAACACTAACTCGCTATATAGTAATTTGATAACGTGAGTAATGCCAAAAAACTATTTGTTGCTACATTTAATGTAATATGAAAGTTTTTTTTCCTCATAAGATTTAAGAAGTGAGTTGACTAACTCGCTTAAGTTTGCAAGTATTGATTAATGTCTTGCTAACATTTTTGGCCAAATTCATGTTTTGTTATGACAAGTTTTAGTTTGACAGTTGTAAGTAATAAAGCGTTATTCTTCTGAATTTGCGACACTGTGCTTTTGAGCAGAATGTCGTTAATAATATCGTACCGTTGTAAATTATATTTTCAATTTTTGGTCGAAATGGTGAGTATAAGTATCATATTTTTAAAAACGTTTGTTTTAGTATATTACATCTTAAAAAAGAGCAAAAACTGTAAAATATTTATGTACATTTTCTCTCATTTGCTTTTGTTTTGTTTTTTGTGTTTTATACAATTAAAATCTGATCAAAGCTATTCTTTACGGCTAGTTCATTTCTGATAACTTCTAGATTTGAAAAACTGTCAAAATTCTGTATACACACACTAAGTACGGATAAAATTCGATTATTTCAAAGTAGGAAACACCTTACATGTAACATTTCCTACGAGCAGACGGAATAATGTCTATTTAAGTCAAACATGAAACAAAATAAAAATTCACGTATTCACATATCACGTTGATTATACAGCCGAACAATAATAGTTTTGTGTGATTGTTTCCATTCTAAAATCTTTGGGAGTTTTTATGAAAGTGGAAATCACTATCATCGTTTTAGAGCAGAAATTCTAGGTAAGCACGATTTGGAATATTCTAAAAATAAAAAGAGAGAAATTAAATTCAAAACAATGACTGCTTAAATATAGAAAGAAGTTTAACTGAAAGCAGAAGACTATTCTAAGCTGTGGCGTCATCATTTACCATATGGTCGGTGTCCATATTGCGCTGTTCCAACGGTTCCGCGGCTACGGGATCGGGATTGCACGAATCTTCGTGAGGAGCTGAAACAGGGTTGGAAGGTATTTTACCGGGAGAAAGTAACTCTTCCGGACTGCCCGACGGACTGGATACGCCTTCAGTTACTGACGGCAGAAGAGATTCGCTTGATGGTTGCCTAAAAAAGAAGAGAATTGATTAATAAATTCTTGCTTGGTTCCTGGCGCAACGTTATTATGAAAATATTGATGCCTGAAATGGTCCCCTGAAAATATCAACTTAGTTGATCGAATGGAAGTATTTCCGCGATTAACTCATATTTTGTATGGGAAAAGCTTAATTTTCCTATTTTTGTTTCAAGATATATAGGGTATCCTGTCTGGACCTATGTCAAAAGTTTTGATAACACCGAGAGAAATGTACATATAAACGTCAATGGCCATACTGCTCATGTTAATATTGAAAACACCCTAAATAAGACCAACCATCTAGAAAACCGAAAAAAGGAGCATTTTTGTGTAAAAACAATACAATTTATTATGGGCTATAAACTCTACTGTTGACAGAATAAATAGCTCTTTGCTGTATTTCTACCTAAGGAGAAAAGCTGGGTAAACCCACTTGCGAATGCCACAACACCTGTAATGAAATATGCGTTTCGCCTTCGTATTATCCAAACCCCTTTTCTTATAGAACAACTCGCTTGATTAATGGTTTGCTCGGGAACACAAACAATATCTCCGTGTTTTGTAGCCAGTGTCAATCTGGCGCTAGTTTATTCCTGGCTCTAAGTTAGTGTCCGATTATGATGAGACGAAACGCGAAGTCCTCTGATGAGACAGAGGGTTTGTGCAGACCCAACAAGCCATCCCGAAAACACTAAATTTAATACTCTCCACAAACTTATTTTTTGGTCGGTCGAAATGACGAATTAGCCTGTCCCGAAGTTCGTTGTATGCTACTTGTGCTGGATCATTCGGACTAACCAAAACCTTCAAAACGTTGTTAAGCTCGGTTCCCATATGTACGCGAGCGAAGTTTCCGTACTGCTCCTCCGAAATAGCACTTAACTGTAACGCCCATTCAAATCGCTTAAAGTAATCGGCGACAGAACTTCCTTCTGACAAGCGATATTCATTCATCGAAAAAGACGGTGGTTTCGGTTGCTGTACTGCGGCATCTCCTGGGGGATTTTGATGTCCAATATTTACTTGTCCTACAGCGACCTTTAGAGCTTCAGTCAACACCCGGCACAACTCAACCATTTGCTCCGGATCCTGCATCGTGATATTAGGATGCAACTACTCAGTTGAGAATTGTGACCTCGTTTGCGGAACTGTACTTTACACCGGGACTAGTGAACTTTTCGCTCTTTAACCGTGTTTAGTATCCAGATCCCACTTTTGGCACCAAAATGTTATGTATGTGAGAAGTTACTTTACGGGCGTAATACGCGCGAGACGCTCGTAACTTTAATAATACTTTTAATTACTTATTCATTTAAGCGACACAAGAAGTGACCGTTGAACAGCGCGCGATTTTGTTTATGAATAACTGTGTTGCCAAATATATTTATTTATTTCTAAGGAATGACTACACTTTTCTCGCAGAACATCACGCTTGATTAAGGGTTTGCTCAGGAACATCAACAATATTTCCGTGCTTTGTACCTAGCGTCAATCTGGCGCTAGTGTAGTCCTGGTTCTAAGTTAGTGTCCAATTCTGATGAAACGAAACGCAGAGTCCTACGATGAGACAGAGGGTTTGCGCAGGCCCAACAAGCCGTCCCGAAAACACTAAGAGAAGGTACAAATCGAAACAATCGGAAAAGATACACGCGACGGCGGACTACAATTGATAACTTTGAACATTTTTCGGGGTTCATCCGCATTCTATATGATAAGTTCGATACATCAGTTCGATGTCCAGTGATCCCTTGATGTATCTCAACACACGCTTGAAATAGGTCCAGTGCTCATCAGTCGGACAGCTTTGAAATTGACTGAAGAAATACACTACTGCTGACAGATGAAAAACATGGCCTTGTAAGTGACGCGTACGTTTGACAACCAACAACCTCGCGGTATGGCTGTGCGGTACGTTTCTGCTCATCACGTTGACTGATGCGCAACACCCCTGTTTCGGGATCTATACCGATCCGCATTCCCAAGAAACTCTGAATCTCGCCTATATTCATCATCTCAAATTCGGACGAAAAACAGCGCTTCACCTCTTTCACCGCCTTTAGAGTATTCCCTGCCACAACAAACTCGTCCACATACAGCACAATAATGACCGTTTCGTATCCGAGTTTCCGGATGTGCAGGCATGGATCATTCGGGCTGCAGAGTTAAACGATCTTGACCATATATTGACTTCAGCAGGCGACATACTCTGTTTGTCCCGTCGTCGAATCCCTCGGGTTGCACCATTAAGATCGCTTTAAGCTGTTTTCCAAAGCCAGCACCGTTCTGAGTTGGTCCAACTTCGCCACAGGGGAATACATTTCACAGTAGTCAAAACCGTATCTTTGACTGAAACCCCTCGCAATCAATCAAGCCTTGTGACGATCGGGTTCTCCATTCACTCCTCGCTTAAGGTTGGAGAGAGAATGGGCCAAAATCGAAAACGAAAAAAGCAGTTTTTTCCACACCGAGTGTTAGATCTTCATAAAAATCAATCAGCTTATGTAAAATGTTGTTACAGTACTGCTGATTGATTTTGATGAAGATCTAACACTCGGTGTGGAAAAAACTGCTTTTTTCGTTTTTGATTTTTGCCGATTCCCTCTCCAACCTTAACCTTGAACACTCATCGGTATTCGGTTTTGGTGGCAGCTGTGATAGACTCCAAGTCTGGTTCTTCTTCAGAGAATTAATTTCCTCTTCGACGACTTTCTTCCATTTGCACCAATCGTTCCTTTTCTTGGTCTGCGCAAGTGAGTTTGGTACATTATGAACGTAGTTCACAGCACTCAATGTACGCGCCGCGTACTCTACATTGTAATCTTGCTGCCAAAGGGGGTGGGGGATCTGTGTCTTCCAGAATCTGTGTCAACCACCGGCACAATGTACTATCTTCTTCCACTACTTTTTCCAAATACGGTAGCCATTAATAGCGTATTTGACGAAAACACCTTTCCAAGACTTTGCATTGACTTTCTGACGCAACCCTTTTGGTACGTGAACAAAGACAGTGAATCCGAACACGTGTAGCTTCGAGACATTCGAGTATTGATAGTGTACGCTCTACGAGAGTGCGGTTCATCTGCTCGCTAACACCATTATGTTCGGGCGTCTGTAATGGATTAGCTCTAGCACACGCGACAATCGCTTCTCGAAGCGCTCCGGAAACGGCTGCGGTCTGCTTTCCCTTGACACACGGCTCGCATACAAACGTTTTGTTTTCGCAGTAGTAAGCTCGAGCCCAGTCATCATATCGACTGAAATCAGTTTCTAAAGGCTTCACGCATTTAGATCCAATTTCACTGGGATCAATCCACACGTCATTAGAGTTACTGTGCACTTCACATATCCGTATAGAAATCGAGACGATACAACTTATCGTAACCGCACTGCGAACTTACCGTAACCGCACTGTGAAAATTGGTTCTCGGAACTAATCCCATAAGTAAGTGGAGGAGAGGTGCGCAGCGAGTAGGATAGACGGACAAAAGGGTTCTGAGAAATCTTTGAGATGGGCCGCAAGCTGCTTCGAACATATTTGCGTAGATTTTTTCATGGGATTGAACAGTGCGCACAAATCTACCGATTACCGCTCTCAGAAGACATGTTCAATCGGATGGCCAATTTTACGATAGTCAGCCTCTTCGATCTGTGCCATATCATATCCTTCAGCCAAGATCAACGAAATAAACAGGAGATTATCATAAGGGGTGCTACCATTGTCAGCCAACTTTCTCCTGGTGTTAAGAGTGGAAATACACATGAAATCAAAGTCAACATGGCATCCATGATTTGCTAATTGACTCAAGCAAATCATGAATGACGTACAAGTCCGTATCCTGATGATATTCTAGTCACTGATTGCACCACCAAGGAACACAAACAGCGTCTGTACCGTATTCAACGTCTTGGAGTATGGATTCACAGTCAAGCTTGAGAAGTATCGTCGCTTCATGAACAGAGTGGATACGATCGTGGATCTCTCGTTCTCTAACGAAAACGTCAGATACATATAGCCGACTGAACACTCAAATGAATGGATTTTGAAACATTAGGTCGTCCTTCGTTACAGAAATAACTCGTAAATTAAAATGAATTAAAATCGCTGTTATAGAGAAGAAGATGGTGCCATGTGAAAGATGCGACATGTGATAACGATGTTGGCCGCGAGGTGAAAATGCGGCTGCAACTCTCTATGGTATGCGTAGTCAACAATAGTCCCGTAGCCAGTGCTGTGCATTTTCATGAAGGTGATTGAATACAAACGGTAAACGATGAATTACCATCACAAATCTCAAATGACCGTCACACAGCCTGTTATTCGGATACAAAATGTATCAATCTACCATTTCTCGTGAAAACAATGCGAGAGAATGAGATAAACTGACAGTATAAATACCGAGAAATCATTCTCACTTCTCACCGTATTGCGAGAAAACCAGATACGCAGTGTCGCTAATAATTATATTGAAGTTTTCCCAAAACGAATTTAAATTGACAAATACATTTTTTCTGAAATAGTAGGCCTAAGACGAGAGAATCAAAACGGAAATCCAGTTGTTCTAGATTAATTTTCCTTGTTAGAATAAAACATGCTATCGTGGACGATAATGTATTTCCAACTATAATATTGGCTTCAATAAGACTATAATATTGTCTCAGTGCTGAAATTTACTCTGGTTGCATTTGAAAATCGACATATTTTACTTGCGCTTTTCTATTTTTCTTTTATTTTCAGCGTGCGTAACTGAGCTGCAGCTTGTGTACATTATTCACATTGCGTTACACAAGATGCGCATTTATAGGCGCACGCTGAAATATGAAACAAAAAAACAAATTTTACTTTTCGGTATAATATTTCGGTTTGAAATTGAAACCAGAATATATAATCATAAGTCATACGACTTGAGTCGAATCGCCCAGATTGTGTGATCACTTGGACATCTCTGCTCAAACTGAAATTTTGGCACCCCTGCAATCACATAATCAAAACAAATCGGCTACGTACAAGAATATTCTGTAACTTTCAAAATTTTAAACGCGTTCCGAAACAGTGAGTGAGCTATAATGAATACAAATGATGGTCCAACGACAAAGCCAATCGCGCAGCGGAAAAGGCGGACGTTTGCTGATATTGCATGGGAGTTCGTGAAACAATAAAGTGGAAGGTTCCTTTGCAATATTGAACCGTTATCTAATTGCCGACTCTCAGCAAAACTACGATAGTGGCAATTCCGAGTATTGCATCCGAATGCAACAGTTTTGTATGGACTGATCACGGAATCGGAAAACCTTCCAAAGAAAAAGACCCGTGTTGTGGCCAAGCGATTAGTGGTAATCGATAAACAACAATTTGTCGAAGCGTGCATTCGATTGATAACAAACCATAATCTTGCTCTTAGCGCTATGGATTGGAAAGGTTTGCGTCTGCTAACGCAAGCTCTTGATATTTCATTGGACCGTCGAAATGTAAAAATCTACCGACACGGTCGTCACATATTGGATGTGAAAGCTCAACATGAATTGAACAATTCGGTTGTGACAAGAACACTAGGTAAGATGTTAAGTGAGTATCGATACCAAATGTTTGTTACTTTATGAGTTATGCTGCACTAAATAGTGAAAAATTCTATTTCAGAGTTAACCGAAGATGATTGGACATTCATGAAGTAATACGAAATGCATTTCTTCCTCTACATAAAATGACTAAACTGCTACAATCGCAGCATCAAGTATTTAGTGAATTCTACATGCAATGGATACTAGCACTAAAGAATGTACATGAGCTCAAAGAAAATCGATTTTTAAACCATTTGGCAGATACACTCGAAAAAAGACTTGAAATGCTTAAAGGATACAATGTTATTCAAGTCAGCGCTTTCTCTTGACCTTAGGTTTAACTATTTAGATTCCACATTCTTCAGTTCGGATGAGAAAATAGAAATCCAGGTAATTAGTTCTATTCTGAATGCTTCAATGCACTAACACTGCTCCATGATATATTTGATGTATATATGCGAAATATATCAACCTTTTTCAGAACTATATATTTAACTATGGAGGAGAATGCAAATCATCGGTGGTTTTGCCGATTTGTTGGAGCAGCCAAATATTTCAGTGGAGGATCAAGACATAACCGATTACTTAACGGAGCTCTTTGGAGGAAAACTGGATCCCAAAACGGATTCTACGATCGAAACTGATATTCAAATACAACTCAAACTCCTTGAAGTTGAACCTCGACAAGGACACGATTTTGATATTTGGACTCATTGGATTTCTAGAAAAACGTCACATCCTCAACTCGCACAGATGGCATTGGTAATTCAGGCAACACCAAGCAGTCAAGTATCTGTTGAAAGATCATTCAGTGCATTGGCACTGGTTTTGTCTGATCACCGGACAGCTATATCGGGTGATATGTTAGAAGACATTTTAATTTTAAAGCTGAATGACGATATTTTTGAAACAGTGGCGATTGAAATTTATATTGATGTTATGGAAATATTTTTGTTACACTTATGAATTAGACACAACAGGCTTGTATTATTACTAGATATGCTGACCCAGTCATTAAAATAGTACTCGAAAACAAACAGCATTTTTTCTTTACAAAGTATTCGAAATGAATATAACGCGAAATCACTTGAAATTTGATTATATATGCTGGGCATAAAATGATATCTGGACCATATGGTCAACAATATGAGAATTAACATGTTCTCATCCGAAATTCAATTCATAGGAAATCTACCTGAAAGAAAGGATTGGTTGAAGGTGTTGGTTGTTATTACTGAAAATCAAAGAAAATAAATGTAAGTCTAAAGGCTACCATATTGCTTCAAAATACACGACAGTTGTACTGCCGCTAGAAGCATAACTGTCCCATGTGCTATGGGAATCCCTATACACATGGGACAATTATGCTTCTAGCGGCAGTGTAGTGCTAGTACAACCATTATAGTTACACTAATATATTTTTTCGAATTGAAAATCGAATACATGCTTATAAAATGCACGTATCATAAGTTATAGAATTTCATACTAAAACGAATATTTAATTTGATACGTTTGTCAACACTGGTTTGTTGTTATTAATAATGACCGTCGTTACCGTATTCATGTTGCAAATAAAATGACGGTCCTTGTGAATATACTTTGAAAGTATTCTTGAAGAACACCACGCGGCTAGCTCACCTTTATTTTTGATCTCAGGGTCGGCTACCGTTCTCGGGAGGACTCACTGTACTTACCGCTTTTAAACAATTTTTCAACTCAGGCGAATCAATATAGAAACCATCCAACAAAGAAAAAGACTCTCGTAGGAACAAAAAGAAAAGGTTTACAATTTTACAATTTATTTTTGAACGGAGTTTTAGGCGCCTAATTATTAACGTTGGGGCCCTTCGCTGATCCGACACGTGGGTGGGAGAGAGGAGGAATTGAACGTACCTGAGCCCGTTTGGCGGGCCGTCGTTGCTGTCGATGCTGCTTGGCGAACGAGGCAGTGGTTTTGGCGTCTATACTAGCGTAGCGCCGGTGCTTCCAGCGTGGGGAGAACTGATGCGCGTGGCCTTTTAGCAAACTGCGCACGCGTCCGAGATGTTACCGTCACTTGGTGCTTTCGTGGCTCCACAATGGAGTGGCGTACCGTTGTCTAACCCAGGAGCGATTCTCGTCGGCTGTGCTAGGGTACGGCGGCGGACTTCGGCGGGTGTACCGTGGGTTGATAATTTCACGATGTAGTAGCGGGTTGCCGTCTTAATGGAAACGGACTTCCGAAAAATCGTAGCGGCCAACGGTGGGACACAAGCCGAATTTTGACCGGAAAATCACTTTGAGCGGACTCGTGATATCAGGTCCGTACTGATCTAGGTTGAAAACTTCTCGCAGGATTTTATACTTTGCGAACTATACCGTTTTATAATTTCACTGAACTTACTCGCCTTAGGCCTGCATCCAAACTGACCTACCTCACTCATTATCATTTCCCATGAACCCTACGATATCCAATTCCTCTTATTCTCTCTCTCTCGTCCTTCTTATCTCTCTCTCTCCCTTAGCTTTTCCGGAAACAGTGGTTCTGCGGCTAAATTACTGGCACCTGACTCAACTCCACTGCGGTGCCAATCAGTCATGCAGCAACAGATTCGGCGTTAGTAAATTTTGCATTATACAGTTTGCCTATGATTAGTGCGGACTATTTTGCCGTCTTTTGCCGTTGCGGTTTTTCCGGTACAGTCAATAGCTTCAGATTGGTAACGGTTGCGGGATTATAGGTGCCTTGAGGAGTTATGACTGGTCCAGAGGGGAACACGTCTTAGGCCCCAACGCCTGGTCTGGACGTTCCGGGGTGGGTACGAAAGACCTCTTTTCAGCCCTCGAACAATACAGGCAGAATTCCCAAATTTCCCCCAACCGCTATCATTTACAATGTTTTTTTCGCAAATTATCGACGCGTAATTATTGGTTTGAATTTTAACGGGGTTAGTGGTTAGTACAAAACTTATCCTATGTTAAACAAAAATAACAACAAATATATTTTTTCCAATTCAATTAACAAACTAACAACAATAATAATAGAGAGCCAATAACAAAAAAACTAACAAAAAAGAACAAAATCATAACTTAGATACTATAATTGAATTAATGGTGGATGGAATTATATTGTTACGAAACAGCTAAAACTTAGATCGGTAACAATTCTCCCCGTGGTAGGGTAGAAAAATTATGTAATAATTTTTCGTCTATTCTGAAACCATCGCGTATAAATTGTCCTCCGTGTCAGACCTGTGTGTGCAGCAGAGTTGCTTCAATAGAGATAAATTTAATTGTCTTTTGGCCGCCCCGATCAGACCCGCTACTAATTCGAATTGTTGCATTCTTTTCATTTTTTCATCTTTCGTATAATTTCAGATTTTTTTTATACTACTCCTTTCCATTCCTTTTTACTAGTGGGAACACAAACTACTTCCACACCATATCTCTAACTTTCCCTCTTCATTTCTTATTCTTAGTGGGAACACGAGTGTTTCTTCCTCACCGAATTTATATTCCTATCTGTAAGTTTACTATATGAAACCTACTTCGAGAACGTTTTACCTCAATCATTCTAAAACATACATCCCTTCCAATCAACAGACGCGTCTTCCATTCTCATTCGTACTGTCATTCATTCTTCTACATTCGCTCCTATTCTTGATTCTCCTAATAAATATTACTTTTAGAGACAAAAACGGATAACTGTCTCTCAAAGTCCATCACGGTATATCAAAAAGGCACAGAATGATAACTGCCTTTTTTCATTTGAAAAAGGTGCTGGTGTGAATGTCCTAGTAGGTTCATTCAGACTTATAACACCTCTTCATTAAACTAGGGTTAACTATCACCTCGATGTAATTCGAACCGCGAATTCGAATCATGAGTGCATAGTCGACCTACTGTATCGACTTTTATAGCAAAAACCTCCTAACCAATAGAGATGTAAGCCGCTCACTAGCTAGGTGGAAATTGCATTACTAATAACGTCAACAGATGACATGTCTTGTCACTGTCACTGTGAGATGGTTTTTTATGTTAACATGTAATTTTTCTTAAGATAAAAGTAGCAGTAAGAAAATAAAATTTTCGACGATTTTTCAGGACACCTGCGACAAGACAGGCTGTAGCGGTCCTTTTTGTTCATCGCTATGGGGATCGGGCACGGTAGTTCTGCGCATCAGGTGGTATTCCTCCCGCCAGCAGTATTTACCTCACGGAAAGATAATTGTAAACTAGGTTCGTTTTTGAGATTTCGCTCGGTGCAAAAACAAAATTAATAGTGAATTCTTAGTGCTCTGTCAATGAAGAGAACAACAAGGAATGCTGTATGACATATTAAAGTGAATTTGGAACAAAAAAATAAATATAGAGTAAATATATTGCCCTGGTTTGATGTGGACAGCAGGCCACTTACCCAGGTTCTTATCTTTCATCTCCTCCAAGCCATAGAAAGAGTTTCTTAGTTTTGTTTTGATTTTCGCAGGAGGGTACATAGGGCCGTGTTTTGCGTCGTACCATTTTGTGACGCTGGATTGTTTCATTTTGCGTCAGTCGGTGTTGGCCAACATTAAACGACCTTACGCATTATTTATGTTGTATGTTATATCCGGTTTTCAATCGTCAGGGGGTTTGTCCATCCTCTCTAGGGAGCTTTTTATAATCCGTGTCTTAGGAAAGCTGCTCCAAAGAAAGGAGTAAAATCAGTCATGGAATGATCCATGGGGTATAATCTGATTAAATAGATTAAAATCTTTAAACCAAAAGTAAGTAAATGGCTTCAAACAATTTCTGAAATTTTCACAATAATTCATCAGGGATTTTTGAGGGATTGTCTATAGAAGGTACTGTTGCTACTTTGGCTGTTTTTGCTGTTCATATCTCCCATGCTATAACTGTCCAATGATGTTTTTGTCGAATTCTCACCAACGTATGTCTACATGTATAGACAGATCATGGTTTGTGCTTACGCTAGTCCCTCTGTTCTCTGGTAGGACTACCTGTTTCCACCCAAACCTGTAATCATTAGGGTGATTTAGTGTGGAAACAAATTTGTTTAGGGCGCCATCAATTATTTGAAAATGAACGTGCTCATTGATTTGTTTGATAACCATTTGTTCAGAGTCAATATACCAAAAACGATCTAGATGAACAAAAAAAACTCCAACCCAAAGCGACGCCTCCTGAATCACGGTTTCTTGCATCCCCGTTGCTATATCATCATGCTGTAGTGTCATAGTCCAACAACTACACCGCGAAGACGTCACTTCTGGTATTGTACTATGTGTATCTGGACTGAATCGATAATGAAGGTTAAGTGTGATCCCTGAATGTACCTCCAACGGGCCTCGATGGAACACCGGGCAGCTAAAGTTTCTTTCTGCTAAGTGAATTAGTTTCGTTGGGTTGTTAGCTTATGTGAGCAGAAGACCATAACTCTACTATTCATCCAGGTCTCGTGAGTGTACCCCAGCTACAGCCCCGTCACTAGCGTCTGTCTAATTGAAAATTCTTCGCAAAATCAGCGCTCATTAGGATGGAAGAGGTGATCATTTTATCTTTTATTAAACAAGAATGTTCTGCAGTTTGCTTTCCTGGGGGGGAGTGAGTTTCGGCAGCACTCTCTAAGTTATCTGTCGCCGGTATCCTATCTTTATCCCTTAGATTCCAAATGCTACTCTATCACCCTCGCCAATACTTCCTCGGCTTGAGAATGTACTAAAATTATCTTCACATATATCACCAGCGTCAATCGATTGGCCACGTGAATCAGTGAACTTTATTCTTTCGACGCAATGTTAGCGCGTGTAATGACCGATAACTGGAATATAACTACTTAGTCTGGTTCCTACCATGCACCGGCACATTGTCTTATCACTCGTAATTATCACTTTGCGCAAAGCCAGCTCTCTAAAAAAAATCAACTCTCAAATCTAAATATCTTCCTCTTATATTTTCTCTGATGAATCATTTGTATTCGTCTCTATACAGCAGCTATCAACTGCCTAAACCTCAAGCGATGGGGATTTGCAATCACTCGTGGCGTAAAAGGAATGGAAAGAAAACACGAAATGTATATTGCTTCCTTAGCTAAACAATTGAATCTATAAAAAATGCAAAAAACTCTGAAAAACTAACAAGCATCACACGGTTTCCAAAAGACAATTTGATCACTATTGTGTGTATGCCGGAATGATTCTAACACTCTACTGCGCGCCAAATCATTTAGGAGAGCAAGTTAACAGCCACGATATCAAGCACGTGACGAATTGTACACGAGTCTCCCCGAGATACGGCCAAAAATATTCCAATGGTGATTGGGATATTTTTATTTAACGAGGATCGCCAATTGAAAGTATTCTTGAAGAACACCACGCGGCTAGCTCACCTTTATTTTTGATCTCAGGGTCGGCTACCGTTCTCGGGAGGACTCACTGTACTTACCGCTTTTAAACAATTTTTCAACTCAGGCGAATCAATATAGAAACCATCCAACAAAGAAAAAGACTCTCGTAGGAACAAAAAGAAAAGGTTTACAATTTTACAATTTATTTTTGAACGGAGTTTTAGGCGCCTAATTATTAACGTTGGGGCCCTTCGCTGATCCGACACGTGGGTGGGAGAGAGGAGGAATTGAACGTACCTGAGCCCGTTTGGCGGGCCGTCGTTGCTGTCGATGCTGCTTGGCGAACGAGGCAGTGGTTTTGGCGTCTATACTAGCGTAGCGCCGGTGCTTCCAGCGTGGGGAGAACTGATGCGCGTGGCCTTTTAGCAAACTGCGCACGCGTCCGAGATGTTACCGTCACTTGGTGCTTTCGTGGCTCCACAATGGAGTGGCGTACCGTTGTCTAACCCAGGAGCGATTCTCGTCGGCTGTGCTAGGGTACGGCGGCGGACTTCGGCGGGTGTACCGTGGGTTGATAATTTCACGATGTAGTAGCGGGTTGCCGTCTTAATGGAAACGGACTTCCGAAAAATCGTAGCGGCCAACGGTGGGACACAAGCCGAATTTTGACCGGAAAATCACTTTGAGCGGACTCGTGATATCAGGTCCGTACTGATCTAGGTTGAAAACTTCTCGCAGGATTTTATACTTTGCGAACTATACCGTTTTATAATTTCACTGAACTTACTCGCCTTAGGCCTGCATCCAAACTGACCTACCTCACTCATTATCATTTCCCATGAACCCTACGATATCCAATTCCTCTTATTCTCTCTCTCTCGTCCTTCTTATCTCTCTCTCTCCCTTAGCTTTTCCGGAAACAGTGGTTCTGCGGCTAAATTACTGGCACCTGACTCAACTCCACTGCGGTGCCAATCAGTCATGCAGCAACAGATTCGGCGTTAGTAAATTTTGCATTATACAGTTTGCCTATGATTAGTGCGGACTATTTTGCCGTCTTTTGCCGTTGCGGTTTTTCCGGTACAGTCAATAGCTTCAGATTGGTAACGGTTGCGGGATTATAGGTGCCTTGAGGAGTTATGACTGGTCCAGAGGGGAACACGTCTTAGGCCCCAACGCCTGGTCTGGACGTTCCGGGGTGGGTACGAAAGACCTCTTTTCAGCCCTCGAACAATACAGGCAGAATTCCCAAATTTCCCCCAACCGCTATCATTTACAATGTTTTTTTCGCAAATTATCGACGCGTAATTATTGGTTTGAATTTTAACGGGGTTAGTGGTTAGTACAAAACTTATCCTATGTTAAACAAAAATAACAACAAATATATTTTTTCCAATTCAATTAACAAACTAACAACAATAATAATAGAGAGCCAATAACAAAAAAACTAACAAAAAAGAACAAAATCATAACTTAGATACTATAATTGAATTAATGGTGGATGGAATTATATTGTTACGAAACAGCTAAAACTTAGATCGGTAACAACTTCAACTTCGTCTCTCTGGAGAGTGCAATATTTTTGACAAATGTTTTTTAACCTTTCAATGAGAAAAATTTAAACAGAAAAAACCATCTCACTGTTGAAACTTCTGGTCAGTGAGTACTGAGCATCGCTAGTCATTTTAAATGCTAACTGCATCATCCTCTCTCATTAAACAGAATTGCCATCAGTGCGGTGATGGAGCTCAGCACTGCCCGTAGCTTATAGATGCGCCCAAAACTTGTACTATTCAAATCGCTGATACTGCCTGTTTCTCTGTACGACCATGAGTTATTGGTGTTGAAGGCAGCAAACTATCAAGTGCTCAGTGTGTTTGAGAGGAGAATGACGCAGGCGGTATCAAGTATACAAACATGCTGATATCGGAAGGCTGATAACACATGGTAGATTGCAGTAGGGTGGACATGTAGCCCGAATACCCGAAGTCGAGACCAGCAAAAGTTATGATCAACAGAAAAACTGGAATAGGTTGTCAACCTATGGGTGAACTCCACACTTACTGACTGTGTGCAAACGGTTAAGATCTGGTGAAGCTAGCGGCGGGTGAGACGGTAAAATGACGCCCAATATTGAGTTTGGAAATCTCAAGACATTCGGTCATGAATGGGAGCAACCGGATTTTTGGCCCACAATGATAATGATAAATGGACTATGGACATGCTCTTTTAGCAGTTGGTAATTTGTATAACAAGCTTACCTTTCAGAAGTATGATAATCTCCTGGTGCTGAGTTGGATCGACCAGAGCGACTAAAACGCTCAATTCTTGAACCAGCGATCTGTGACACCTGCCCGGAGATCGCTCTCATAAATGGGTTCAAAAAAGAATGTTTCTTCAGCATAGTTTTAATCAATATCAGGGTATCCAATTTGGGAATGCTTTTTACAACGCTGGTCATATCTTCGTCGTTAATTTGCACCAATCGACAGTTTTCTTCTTCACTTGGCAGCATGTGCACCCCGAACTTAGTCACCCAGCAATGTTCCTTGATCTGTGGAAGCGTTATCCGAAGTTGGGGATCCTTGTCCAGCATAGTTTCAATTAGATCCCGGAGCTCTGGGCTGATTGTACTGGTAGCAGGGAATTGCAGGGGCTCATTTTTTATCTTTTCGTACACACCAGGAACCGACGTAGCAATGAAAGGAACATTTCCGTGGACTAGAGCGTACAGGGTTGCACCAAGTGCCCAAATATCAGCTGCCTTACCATTGTAGACGAGCTGACCTGGATGCAGTGTTTCAGGCGCCCTGAAAGCAGGCGTACCAGCCGTAGACCCATTGTTCATGGCGGCATCTTCACCGAGGAACTCATTACATACACCCAAATCGGCCACTTTAACGCTACCCGTATCGGAGAGCAGCAAGTTGGCTGGCTTCAGATCGCCGTGAATTATTCGCTGGTAATGAACTATAAGTAGAAAAGTTTCATATATTACTAATCTAACAAAAAAATCAGCTGTGAGGATTTACGGTATTCAACTCCTAGTATAACATCTCGAAAGATGTTCCAAGCACGTTCTTCGCTCAGTGGGTTATCAGTTGGTACGCTGAGAACTTCTCCGTGTTGCACCAGCTCAAACACCAGGTATAACGAATCTTCCAAAGGATCATCCAAGACCTCGACTAGTTTCACCACATTGGGATGATCCAACTGGAATAGAACAGGCAAATTGAAATCATAGATTTACTCCATTTTCATGAAGATGTAGAGTAGAATAATTACCTTTTTCAGTACCGCAATCTCTCTGTAGACTCGATCGAGAGGGGATGTGCCTCGCTTTGGGCCTCGGCGCATGAGTCCGGCCTTACGAAGAAGCTTGCGTTTGGACAGTATCTTCATAGCGTAATGTGTCGAATCTTCTTCGGAATAGGCTAGTTTGACAAGCCCGTATGAACCCTGGAAATAAAGTGAATATTGCATTTTAAAAGTTTATACAACAATATGGACTTCATGCCCTGGATAGAATAGCTTGCGGCAATGTTATCGGATAATAAGACGTTCTGCAGTATTTGATTTTATTAGGCTTTCTTACATAGTGCATCAAAGTGTCGGGCACAGTACGTCTTCTGTTTTTGGCACACCATAAGAAAATTGGTATTACGTTGTTCATGGATGGCATCTTTTAACATCAACATCCTGAGAAGGATTGCATCGCAAATATAGGTAGAACTCCGTCCGAACTATGAACGAATATCAAAACACACTGTCAAGGTAGGTCTGAGAGCAAGTTCATAAGCCACTCCACTCGTCGCCTGTTCGAGTCTCTCTCAGTAAGCATTTTTGGTCATAATCTGGACCTTAGACATCAACCAATAAACACAAGGGCCGGGATCAACGGGTTTACTTCCTTTCAGAAGGAAGACGTGACCAGAGATTTTTCACCCCAGAAAATCCTAACAATCTAGGCTGGTATTGAATACAGACATACTGAGTTCAGAGCAAATCACAATTAGTACTTAACAGTGTCGTAGTTGGGGGAGGGGGGTTGATTACAACGCCACCCTCCTGAAATATTTGAGTGAAATTTGAGAAAATTGAACTGCCCTACAAAAATGCGTCTAATCTTTTAAATGTTGTAAATTCTCTAAGTTTCATTTGCAAAAATTATCTTCTGAGAATATTTCCTGTAGTGAAAATTGGCGAGAGACCTCGGCACCTACCGCTTAGCTCGTTTTGGAGGCTAGGTCTACCGCAGAGGACTACATCGTGTTGATCGTGGCGTGGCGGGGAGATAAATGGCTTCTGACATCGTGATAAAACTGGGAGTTAACTGGTTCACGAAACGGACAGCGGCACCGAGAAAAATAACACCAAATTCTGTGGTCCTTGACTGACGGCGAACATGTGACCACCAGGCGATTTGCTACCGCATCAGCCAACGGAACCCAGCTACTACACGGAGCTGGACGACCTGGAAGCTAAAGTGGAAGACGAAAGCCTTCAACAAAGAATTCTTTCTTGAGGCACTTCGGCCGGACAGCGGGATCGAGAACGTTGATGCGGCTGATCTAACGAAAGGGATTGTGACGGCTTGTGATTTTACAATGCAATGACGCCAAAACTGGAGACACGCAGTAGACGGCGTTCAGCTTACTGGTTAAATGAGTCGCTCAGTACGGTACACGCTGCTTGTCTTAAAGCCAGAAGGCGTGCTCAGAGAGCAAGATCGGAGAGTGAAAGAGAAGGGCAAGGTGACGCTTTGGGAAGCGGAATCAAGCTTAGCAAGCCAACTTGCCATAAGGAGCCATGCTGAGAAGTAGAAGCCAATTACTGTGGGATGCGTATCAAGTCGTGATGACGAAGATGAGGGCCCGTCAACGCCAGCTGAAATGTGTCCTAGTAAGCTAAAGATAATCGTAGAGGTTCTCTTCCCGAAGCACGATCTAACTACCTTAGGCTGCGGAAGTGGTTAGATGATGGCAATTTCCCCGAAATGTGAAAGGTGCAGAAGCCGGTGTTTCTGCCAAAGCCAAGGAAGCCACTCGGCGATCCGGCCTCGTATAAGCTTATATGTCTGCTGGACACACTCGGAAAACTTCTTGAAAGAATTATCCTTAACAGGCTGACGAAATATACGGAGGGTGAGCGTAGACTGTCTAAGATGCAGTTTGGATTGAGCAAAAAAGTATCGACTTCGGAGATAATTCGAACAATCGGCATCTAATCAGAAGCGAAGAGGTGATGGATACTGTGCTGTAGTTACGATAGATGTGACGAATTCGTTCAACAACGCCAACTGGAAAGGCATCGCCGCAGCGCTGCATCATACCAAGTCCTGCAGAGCTACATTCAGAGTAGAGTACTGATGTGCGAGATGAACGAAGGGCAGAGGTAAATGTGAGTCACAGCGGGCATTCCTTAGGGCTCCATTCATGGGCCAAATCTTTGGAACGGGATGCACGATGGGGTCTTGATACTGCGGTAACCCAGGAAATCTTGAGTTTCGCGGACGACGTGTCACTAACAGTGATAGGTGAGGCACTAGGTGAAGTGGAGGTGTCGATCACGGAGAGAATGGAAGCTATCGAGAGTTGGATGAACGGGGTCAAGCTGCAGATAGCTCACCACAAAACGAAGGTGGTTTTGTCAGCAACTGCAAAGCGATTCAGTGGATGCAGATCGACGTCAGAGGGCCCGTGATTGCATCGAAGCGCGCACTGGATCATTGATGCACTGGGGAGTGATAATTGACGACAGGTTGAGCTTCAACTATCACGTTGACTATGCCCGCGAGAAGCCGATGAAGGCAACGAATTCAATAGCAAGGATCATGCCAAACGAGAATCAATACGAGACATATACTACCTAGTGTTTCATCATTGATACTCGATATAGGGTTCTCGCCTAAGGTGCGGCGCTGGAAACCAAGCAGAACCGCGAAAAGTTTAACAGGACGTTCCGGCTGATGGCCGGCAAAACAATATCGTAGGCAGTATGCGTTATCGCCGGAATAATCCCCATATACGGAGGATAGTGAGTGATACAATCGGAGAAACACCAGAAACGTGAGGAAGATGGTGAGAATCGATACGATGGCGAGGTGATAGCAGGAATGGGTCATAACGGAGAAGGGATGGTGGACCTACCGGCTCATCCTAAACCTGTCGACGTGGGTGAATTGAAAGCACGGAATGGTGAACTTTCACCTGACACACCTCTTGTCGGGCCACGGCTGCTTTAGGGAGTTTCTTTATCGGTTCGGGCACGCAACGTCACTTTTGTGCCCGAAGTGTGAGAACGCCAAGGAGTCGCTTCACCTGCAATCTCTGGAGCGACCCTGGCACCCTACCGGTTGCCCAGGTAGAAATATAGCGAAGACCCAAGAAGAATCGGTATCGGGAGAACTTCTTTCGCCAGGAAATTCTCCGTCGGTGTAATCTTGATTCAGCGCCAGGGACTAGACTGCGTAGACCGCGACGAGACCAGTCGCAGGTCGTCGGGCACCAGCGAATCGAGGAGACGCCCTGCTCCACCGGAATCAACGAACTGTCCTCGACACCTGGGTGGTTGGCTCGGTTTCTGGAGAACTTCTCTCGCCGCAGAATTCTCCTCCGACGAAGAGCTTGGTCCATCGTCTACGACTAGACCGAGTAGTTCGCGAACAAGTCGGGAGATCAGCGAGTAAGTGGTGCTGAATACTACGAGAATGAAGTTGCGGTGCTGAATGTCACAAGGGAGCCGAGTCGTGGTGCTGAATGGCACAAGGGAGCCGAAGAGCTGGGACGGGTGGCAGCCCACATCCGTTTATTGAGACGTTAAGGTTTTGTACATTTAGTCCTGCAGTCTCAGAGCTTTTTTAAGTTTTTTGTCTGCTCTCTAAAAAATTCGCTTTCAACAGCGCCGTCTGGGGAGCCATCGCCACAGCACTGCACAGAATGACTGTCGATCTATCTATTCGAGATCCTGAAGAGTTATCAATTGAATATAACGGCATGTGAACAATTTACTTTCACCTTGTTTGTATATCCCGGCGAAACATGACATTCAGAGAAGAGTAGAATGCAACGAAAAGCGATTACCTTCTCTGTCTCAAGAGTTTTTTGGAACAAGATATGCTAGGATCTGTTTTTCTGCCTACCACAACCAAAACCGGAGTCAAGACGAATGACAAGAAACCAATTCACATATTAAATGTGAGCATAAGCATAAGAGACCGCCCGTGTCGTGCTACTCCGCTACTCACCGGAACAGGTAACGATACTTGAGACGTAAACACAAAAAAATCGATACTTGACGCTAAATTAGAACTAACACTCACCTGTCCGATTTGGTCTAGCAGCTTGTACTGGTTCAACTGCAGAAAGCTTCCCGACTGTTCGATTGAAACCCGCCGGGATTCACGCAATGGAGCCCGCCGCCGTCCACTCCGGGGGCTACCGTAGGGACTGTTGTACGGACTGTAAGGTACATTGGGATATATTGGTCGAGTTTGGTCAAGTGGTTGCAGCTTCGGTAGCACCCGGCCCCTGAACGATACACCAGCCGTGTTGATGTCTAGCTGTGATTCGCTTCTATTGCTTGCTTCTATCAGATCGTCGTTATCTCCCAGATCTAGAGATTGAGTTTTCGGTAAGATTTTAATGTGTTGAGTCATAAAGCGAATGCTGTGGGATGATAGGTTAGTACGACCGATTGGGGGTTGGTGATGGGAAGGGAAGTAAGGGGATGGGTGGTACTGTTGATAGTGGTGGTTGTAGAGGGGTGGCTTGCTAGAGCATGTGGCTGCAGAAGCGGTTACGACCACGCCGGCACCGGCGGCTACCTCAGTAGCATTCGAGGCTCCCATAGTCGCGCAAGCTTGTTCGAACAAAGTCGGACTTTCGGTGGTGATTGAAGGCAAAGGTGGCTCAAAATTCGGATGACACATATCACACAAGTTCACAGTAGGTATAGAGGCGTTGGTTCCGTTCGATTTCTGAGCAGGTTGTAGGATGACGGAATGGTGTCTTTGGTTAGTCATGTTGTTATGGTTGATACTGATGGTTATTAATGGGTTTTCTGGAGTAGTTTTCACTAACACCGGAGTCACACGAGGTGATGGATTCGTTGTGTTTTGGTCACTTGGTTGGTTAGTTGAGGCATTGGTAACATTCAAATTGACGGGTGGTTTCGCTAATTCGGTACCTGTTTTCGACATTTCCTTTTCGACGTCTGTATCTTCGCTTCGTACTACTGGCCGTGGGTTAACTCTAGGTGAATTGGTTGCTAATTTACCTACTTGACTATTCACTGACTGCTTGTCACTATTGCTATTAAAGCTAAGATTTTCAAAACTTTTAAGATCGCTATCTAGGAGATTGTGTTGCTGATGACTTTGGACGCTTTGCTCAACTACGTAATCAAACAATAGTGCGGGCGGTGGAGGCGGATCTGGGGGCGTGATGAATTGCAAACATTTCATGCTAGTATTATTATTATTATTGTTTAGGAACTTTCTATCCAGATTCACGTCCAAGCTTCCACATTTCCGTTCAACATCTTGTGCTAGTTTCACGTCCGAGGCACTCTCTACGGATGGTACCATGTTGTGCGCTAGTGCTGTTCCCTCCATGTCGAGTGCCGGGTGCCTGTGGAGAAAAATGTTGAAAATGTAATGAGGAGTATTTTCTCGTCGGTCAAGCAGATATCTAGGATAGGTCGTCGCTGTTGTGCTATCTTACGACAAACGGCATTTTGGGAATTTTTTTCAAGAAACCTTTTTCTTTGCTATCCACGTGGTTTGAAAAAAAAACTTGTTTAAAACTTGTACTCTATCGAGAATAGATCTACATACATTTATAAGAATATCCTTGTTTTAAGTTATTGATGTTGTGGAGGATTGCTTGATATGCAATTTAAAACAAAGCTAGGGTTACCAAATTGACTGAGAGCAAATTAAGGCCGAGTAGACTATAGACCGAGGCAAGCTGAAGTTAGTATCTATACCGAATAAAGATAACCTACTATGATCAAAACTTATATCGAGCTATTTAACAAATATAAAAGTCCGTTGGACTTATATTGCGGCCACTTTATTAATTCTGTAGCAGCACATTTAATGGACAGATTTGTTTGGGAAATACACGTGTTTCAGTGGTGAAAGTTTCGTCTTCATACGATCAGTAAAATGTTGTGCTAGATGGAAGACGAGAATATAAAACTAATTCTGCGCACATCCATGCCACAAACTCGTTTATGCAGGCTCTGAATAAAGGTTTTATCTAACTACAGCATTCAGTTTCCAGCAAATTCAAGCTTGTTTTCGTCTATCAATTTTTCGCAGAAACTGATAATCTGGCATAGACTAAAAACCAAGCTTTTCATCGCCAAGAAAACGATTGACTCCAAGATCTATCATTGAGGCTCGTAAAGGCCCAATGAAGTTCTGCGTAGACTTGGCAAGTTGCCCACACAGCCTGGAGTCAAAATCAAGTGTTGCAGTTTTATCTAGCGAAAGTTAAGGAATAGAGATGGTCGGGTTTCAATTTTTTCGATCCTGAACCCGACCCCGAACCTGAGAGCTTGAAAATTTAAAAACCCGAACCCGTTCCGAGCCTGAAATTATAAAATTATTAAATTAGGGGAGACCGGGGCTAGTTGGCGGTGTTTTCAGTTTTCATTTTTTACCGCTTTGATGCAGGAAGATTTCGCAAAATAGAACACGTGGCATGGAAGGGCAGACTGTTGGCAACATCTCTGAATTTTATTAAAAAGTTTGATGCATTGTCGCGATTTTTAGAGACAAAAATATGTGACGCGGAAAACCCGCCAACTTACCCCGGCCCCGGGGTAAGTTGGCGGTATGTATAGATACGCCAACACATAAGCAATCAAATGGAGAATCCAATACTACATGGGTCTTTTTGGAACGTGCTGAATGCCTTTTCAAGAAAATTGTATATTGACCGACATTCGCTATTATATTTCATTCTCAATACCCCGGAATATTGGCTTTGACGCGTAATACATATTCAAAAGCAAATTTTCGAAATTCTTCAGGCGATTGGCCGAAGTACCTGCATTGACGAGATACACAAGAAAGAGATTTTCTTACTTTGGTGTGAATTTCAGAAATAAAAATTTTTGATGACTATTGTTGCACGTATTACCGCCAACTTGCCAC
The DNA here is from genome assembly GCF_030247195.1 of Topomyia yanbarensis. Taxonomy (NCBI): domain Eukaryota; kingdom Metazoa; phylum Arthropoda; class Insecta; order Diptera; family Culicidae; genus Topomyia; species Topomyia yanbarensis. The sequence goes on from NC_080671.1 coordinate 328,390,252, forward strand.
GCGAGCGGCACCGCCAACTTACCCCAACCGCATATTTTATAAAAAACCATTTAAAAAATAAATTTAATAACGGATACTGAAAGCTCTTTTCACGCGCTATCGAAAAATAAAATCATTCGGAAAATAGATTGCAAATTACCCTAAATAACGCAAACTATTTAAAATTTAGAAAATCTACTTGGTATGCTCGAAAATACAATATCACCCACAATTTCCACCAATCAAATCGTTTTGCAACATAACCACATTGGATAACGGGTTTGTCAGGGCCGTCGAGAGCCGCCTCGGGCCCCAAGGCTTATATACTGCCGGGCCCTTGTAAATCTAAGCCCTCTAGTTCAGTATGAGTTAGTACCTCTTCAGCCATGAGGAACTCGAGAGTCCGTGGTTTCTATTAGTCTCCGGTTGACTCATATTGCCACATCCGCAGATAGCGTGCCAGACAGGTGAATTTCGACAGCTTCTTATTCCGTGGTATCCAAATCAGGTGAAATTGCCATAGCTACGAGTTTTTCAATTTGCGCGTACTCAGAAATCAGTAGCGTCCCGCTCAAATTGTACGTTCCCAATGTTGATTGGAGATTTGTGCCTTGCCATGAATCGTCTTTTCATGATTTGCCTGATGTGAAGGATTGGGGAAGTGGTAAGGTTAGGAGTAAGGAATATACCCAAGAGACCACGAAGCATTATTTAATGGTTTTAGATATGTTCTATATTTGCATTCAGAACCTATTCTTTACGGCTTGGTAGTACTACAGGGATCATTAAGGCACACTTTGTGTCGGAAAGGCGAAATAGTATGTATAGTCTGTCAGCAATGTTAACATAGAGCCGTGTTTTTTTTAAAAATAACTCTTCCCTTCTTTATTGACATAGCAAAAGAAAAAAATAACTTTCGATAATGTACCCACTGCACCATCTGCATGTACTACAATAGCAGGAGTAACACTTCCAACCCCCGGAGGGATTCAGAATTTTTATTTTAACAGTGAGCGGATATATTTCGTTTCGCTAAACAAACACTTCTGCTTGATTGATGGTCTGGAACATAATCAGCACGCTATGTCTAACATGGTGAAATTGTAGGGTGTAAACATTGGCCATCTTTAGCTCAATTTGTACTTTCAATAATTGATCTTAAGGAATGTCTCGAAAAGTAAACAGAAGTAAACACTTTTAGAAGAAAAAGAAAGAACGTGCTATAAAAATACAAAAATACAAAAAAACGATGGGTAGGTAATGTCAGAGACACAACCGAACTGAAGTAGAATACACTTAGGCTGTTAATTCGAATGCTGCAATTTTACTACTATCTTCTGCATTGTTGAATTAAAATTGCTATTGCGATATTTGTTGTGACGCCTTATGCCCCGTTGTTGTGGTGCAATTTATCCATTCACAGTAGAGTGGCCCAAAGTTGTATGAAAAAAAAATGCAAAGTGCGGAATTTCAAACCTTGCACCTGAATATGATAGTTTGGGTGGCTAATAAGCTTCCCTGAAAATTTCAGCTCATTCGGTACACTGGAAGTGGTTTCGCAAATGGCTCAAAGTTTGTATGGGAAAAATTGACCAAATGTCTGGAGAAACGCATCAGATTCACATTTTGAGATCTAGGTGGTGCTGGAATCGATCAATGTTTTTCGTGAGAAAAATGAAGAATCCTCACGTAACAACAAATCGACTCGTGAAGACTGCAAGTCAATCTAACAAGAACTGACAAAGTTATAAGCGCGCAAAGTTGAAGGTGTCATGAATTGTAGTTGGGGTGGCTCTGTCGAAAACGAAAAAAGGGCTTATGTTGATTTGCGTGAGGTAACTACATCAATTTCGACTTTTAATAACACAAAATGCTGACCATTTGGAAGTATAGAATCTTCGGCAAACTGGATCAGAATGTCAAGGGCTTTCCGGTGAAGAACAGGCCAATGCAAAATTATCCCACCAGCTGGCGCTAGGGAGTATTCAAATGATCTATAGCTAACTTATATATTGGGTCATATCTGATGATCGCATACACTTAGTGGGGTGGACGCTTCGATAAAGTAAATCATAAGATTCAGGGCTTTCCGACGGAGCATATTTTAATTTAGAATTTTTCCACTGGAAGGTTTTGATTTCGAGAATTGAGGTATTTTGGGCCAGGCTAATGCACAGGTCCGTTTTACCCCGCCTATTTTTCAAAGAGTAATTTATAATGATTTTGAAAAATTGAATATTTTTCATGCTTCTGAAAATTTTGCTAAGCGATTGTGATTTCAGAATAAAATGTTGTCTAAATGATATCATTGATTACATTCTCCCAATTGATGGTCTCTTATTATGATTAAATTTTCTTAGGGATGTATTTTACCACATCCACCTCTACATACCCTTGCATTACATTCACAGAAATCACTTGCGATGCGTTTGTGCAAACAATCATACTTTGGTCTCTGTCATACCTCGAAAATTTCAAACGTGCGCCCGAGACACAAGCGTAACAAAATTCAAATGTTAGGCTTGTTCCAATGTTTCAACTCAATTATTTTCAAGTGGATAGTACTAGCTTTACTACCCACATTACCCACCGACCCTGATTATTGAATATATCTTTGCACATATGTATAGTGGGACCAAATGCATTCGTCTACTTTTAGAATAGTTTTAGAAATAGGCCACTTTAAAGTATAGCATGTGTAAATAAAGTAAATTAAGGGCCAAATCGGAAAATCAAAAGTTTTTGGACTTACTGTAAGTTGAAATCAATCTACAGTTAAGAGCCAGCAGAAGGGCATTAAAAAAATGAAATGTCAGCATTAGAGAGTTAAGGCGAATGCCCTATAAATAATATGTCCAAGCCTTCACCAAGCAGGTTTCTTAGTTAACCTTCATTTCAAGTCTTAGTTCTGAGTTTTCGCAGTAAGCCTGCAATTGCCACGTATGATAATAGCCGACAACGAATGTAGTACCAGGACATTACTTTTTATGGAGCAATTTACTAGTTGATCTGCGAAATAAGTAAAATGAACATTAGCGGAACTTAAAATAATCCCGTCATACCTGCAGCAGTTATACAATTATTCTGGTTCTACGGATCGTTATAAAACTCTGTTTAAAGCAGCATATACGATGATATATAAAAAGTCGTCCCAGTTTGCCCCGAGTATGAAATGGTCGGTGTTAAGTCAGACCGGACTAAGTCGCAAAACATAAAAAAATGAAATAATGATAGAGCTGGATAAAAAATTTCTTCAGCTTCATTTGGAAGGCACATGTGGACTAACAAATAACTGGCTTCCAACTACATTGGATTCTGGCAATTTGCACCACGTAGAGCAAACAGGGGCAGCCACAAAAAATAACCTGAATAGTGGTCGCAGTGGTACAGTTTCCTCTAACAAAAAAGCTCTCAATATCTAATTTTTTAGTGAAAATCGTTACCATTACTGAGTGTACTGAAAACATTAAGTGCATTTTTCGAGGTAGCCGAAAATATAATTCGAACAAATGATTTTCTATCATCCCAAAATTTACACAATGTATTCAAAATTGCTTTCTTCAGTGACGTACGCAGGACTTTTTTGCCATTTCGTGCAAAATCATTATATCTAAAAAATCATACGTACGTCGTTTTTTTAATTGTTCTAGGGAATCGAAAAAACTTTTGTTTTTGGTTCTATGTCAAACATTACTGGAGATAGATTTCCGGCCATGGACCCTTTTGCAATCTCGGTTAGACAAAAAAAAATGAAAATTTCTGATCTTAAATATATAAACCCTTAAGGGGATGACCTACAAGCAGTGGTGGAAGCAGGGGATGGGTCCATGGGGTCTGGCCCCTTCCGCAAAATTCAACTTGTTGAGATATTTTAAATTAGTTTGAATTTAATATTAGTTACAAACTTAAAATCTATTCAAACCAAATTTGACCACCAATACTGATTTTCATTATATGAGGTTTTAACGTATTATGTATTGCACAATGTTCTTTTTAAAATCGAATTTTCGAAACCTACCCTTATATCAACAGATAAATCGAAGAATATATCACAACAATCTTTCATATAGCCTTTTTGAGATTCTCACAGACAATATTACCAGAAAACGGGATTCAAACTTTTTTTTGGCATAAAATAAAAAAACTCATACCACAAATACTTAATTTTTTAAAAAGCCGCGGAAAACAGATCCGGCAAATCAAATCTTTCTTGTTTTATTAGTTTCAACCAGAATTACGAACTGCACTTTCCCCGCCAACCAGGTATTACAGTAACGAAATAGTCCTTGACTACGCCATTTTGTGATTTTTTACAAGAAAATTTTTTATTTTAGCTTTTTGTATTTGTATTTGTATAAAAAAAGTCCAACTCACAATTTGTCTTAATGAACTATACTAAACTAAGGTAAACTAAACACAATTAAAATAGTGACAATACACGACGACGAAACTGCGAAGAGTTCATGACGAAGTCAAAAATTTCAGCAAACTCGTTGAAGCGACGACTCATTGCTAAAATTGGACTATTGGTAGCGTAGTTAGTGCTGCGCATTTCAGAATGCAGCAGGGCTCGAGGGCGAAGAGAAAGGGTAGGCGCGTAGAGGTTGATTTGCGCTAGTAGCTCCGGATCATCATATTCAGCCAGCAGAATCTTTGACACGAAGGTAGCTTGCGCTGCATGTCTCCAGCGTGTTAAAGTATTAAGTCCTAAAAGACGACAACGGTCCTCGTACGGTGGCAGGTTTAATGGATCGTTCCACGGCAATTCACGTAACGCATATCGTATGAATTTACGCTGGATTGCATCGATCCTAAGGCTCCACGTAGCTTGATACGGGCACCAAACGACGTTTGCAAATTCCAACTGTGGGCGCACCAATGAGCAATAAAGAGCCTTGAAGCATAGAGGATCCCGAAATTCGTTGGATATTTTGAAAATAAATCCTAGCAAACGATTGGCTCTGTCGATGGTCGCTGAGACGTGATGAGTATACGTTAGCTTATCATCAAGAATGACTCCTAGATCCTTCACGTGGTCAACGCGTTGTAGTAGAGTTCCTGCGATGTTATAGTTGAAGGTAACCATATTTCTCGTTCGATTATAGCTCATGACAAAACATTTTGCAACGCTAAGGACCATCATGTTTCTTACACACCAGCTATAAAAGGTGTCAATAAGATGCTGTAGCTCACGGCAATCGGCTTCATTCCGTATAACAAGAAAAAATTTTAAGTCGTCGGCAAAAAACAGCTTTCCTCCACGGCTTAGAACGAAAACCGCATCGTTCACGAACAGTGAAAAAAGTAGTGGACCTAGCGTACTACCTTGAGGAACTCCGGAAGTGTTGAAAAAGGATTCTGAAACAATATCGCCAATTTGAACAACGATTTCACGGTGCACAAGGTAGGATCGAAGCCAATGGCAGAATCTAGTAGAACACCCCAGCTTATCAAGCTTTGTTATCAGTATCTCATGATTAACTCTATCAAAAGCTGCCTTTAGATCAGTGTAAATAGTATCCACCTGCAATTTCTTAGACATTTGTTCCGTGCAAAATGACGTAAAGCAGACGAGATTCGTCTCGACTGAACGTCCTGGGAAAAATCCGTGCTGAGATGTACTAATGTAGTGTCGACAAGCAGAAAATAACGCCTCGTTGATAATTGATTCAAACACTTTAGATTCGACTCCTAGTGAAGTGATTCCGCGATAGTTCGCTATGTTGCGTTTGTCACCTTTCTTGAATACCGGGAACATAACTGAGCATTTCCAATCCTCAGGAAACGTTTGCTGCTGAAGCGATAGGTTAAAAATATATGCAAGTGGTGTTACAAGTAAGTCCGAACATTTTTTCAATACAGTTGAAGGTATAGCACGGAGGCCGGGTGCATAAGATGACTTGGTTTTCCGAATTGCAGATATAACCATTTGTTCAGAGACAGTAAACACATCCAAATCAACAGCACAAGCAGGAACGTCGCGAGAGGCATTTTCGAGTTCGTTTGCGGTTGGCGAGTTAGTTGAAAAAACACTCGAGAAGAATCTGGCAAACAGCGTACATTTCGCCACAGTTGCCGTAGCTTCTTCGCCGTCGTAAAGCATCCTTGATGGAAGTCCAGTTTCTTTTCGCTTCGTGTTGACAAATGACCAAAAGCCCTTCGGGTTTCGGCGTAGATTATTCTGGATGCGGTTTACATAGCGTTTGTACAGAAGCTTGTTGTAACAACGATACTCATTACTGGCTAAAGTGAACATGCGCTTAGAAAGAGGACACCGTCGATTTGTATACGCACGTAGGGTTTTTGCTCGAGTACGTTTTAGCTTTCGAAGAGAGCTGTTTGACCAGGGCGGCTTGCTAGGAGGCTGACATTTAGGCACTGAGATCTCAACACATTAACACTCACTTGGGCATGCAGTACACTCCAATCAATTTGCGACAGAGAACTGCGCAGCTTTACAAAATCAGTTTTGCGAAAGTTGAGACGGTCGACAGAAAGAGTTTCTACATACTGAACTGATCGAATAGTGCCAATTGAGATTTCAAGCGCGGGATGAAAGTTGTCAAGTGGAACAATCACGCTGGATGCTTCATTGACGGAACATACAGGTATAATAGTTTCACTAACAAAGACGAGATCCAGAAAGCGTGACTGGTGGTTAGGAATCATGCTTACTTGACTTAGCCCGTTGAAAGCAAATCCGTCCAGTAGCAAACGACTGGCGACGTTGGTTGTCGAAGCAATCGGGTCTGGGTAAGCGTATCCGTGTCGTGACGGCACCCAAATGAGTCCTGGCTGATTGAAATCACCAAGGACAATCATCACGCCATCCGCGCCAGCTTGTGAAGAAGCGTTATTCACAGCATCCATGTGAAGTTGCATGATATTGCAGTCGAGTCGCTTTTCAGGAGGAATATAGACAGCACCAATATAAAAGTTCCTCGATGGAGTTGTAATTCTAACCCAAACACTGGTTAAACTACCTACATCTATCTCACATGAGGCAAATGCGGTGGAAACAGCAATCAAAACTCCTCCTCCACGTCCACGAATACTGTTGCCATTATTTCGGTCCGCACGGTATACGGTGTAAGCATCGCCGAAAAGCTGCACTGATGTTATACGCGCATCGAGCCATGTTTCGGGGAAGACGCAAACATCGTAGTCATCGTCCACAGCAGCTAAATACACGCCATCAATTTTCGTCTTAAGCCCTCTCGCGTTCTGATAGTAAATCCGCAAACCATCAGTGTCATGTGAAAGGTGTCGTGCTGCATTCCAAGTTTCAGGACTGCGGGCTCGATGATCACTATCACCGCAAATAGCGCGGGGAGAGCAGGATGTACTGTTGTCAGGAAGGGGAACAAGCTGCGATACGGAGGGAATGACTGCGTCATAACTGTTGCGTCCAGCGGCTGACTGCAATGGGAGGCATACTGAGCGGACAGATGCGATGCGATCGAAATTATCATTTTGACATTGAAGGTTCGCTGGAGCGGTAGAGTCGATTGAGTAGTGTTCATCAGCAGACTGTAAGTGAAATTTACATTGAGGGTGTACAGTATCTTGAGGTGCTTCGGAAGGACATATACCTTTCTTGGCTTTACCTGACACAGAAAAAGTTGCCGATTCGCCAGGTAGTCCGATGTCGCTCACCGAGGAACATGAAGTTAGACAAACGAGATTATCCGGGATAGCTTGGCGCTACTGTCCACCACCAGATGGATTCTTCTTCGCAGCGATCCTGATGATAGGCCGTTGAATTTTTGAATTGGTCACAAATTCACGAAAGTAGATGTTCTCCGGCCAAGAGTCTTTGGACAGAGCCTTATCCCTGCATGATTTGCTAACGCCAACTTTGAAGGTGATGAAGCTCAGCGATGAGAGATCCTTATCCTTAGGAACTAGGCGAACTATTTTTGGTTGCATATCCTTTCCCAGAAATCTTTCACAAGTCTAGAAACTTCATCGTCCGTCGTGCTGGGATCAAATGCAGACAAGTAGACCCATAACAGCTCCTCAGGTGGTGATACTGTTTTATCGTTTCAAACGCAGCTTTTGCTCCACGAATATTAGTGATTTTTACTTTGAGCGGATCATCTTCACGCTTGCGCTTAGGAGTGTTTGGAACGGGATTATATGCAGCAATCCCTGTCCAAGGTGTATTTACCGTTGGAGATAGCGGTTTTGTGTCGACTTTAACCGAGAGAGCTTTAACGACATCTTTTAAATCAGCTATGTCATCCTGTAATGATTTCAGAGAATTGTCGTCGGGCATTGCATTGTCGCAACAGCGCGAAGCCATTCTGCGGAAATTATCGTTACAAAACAAATCAGCACATCCGTTACACATCCAGAATAAATTCCGTTAATGGATTCCCAGGACATCACGAACGTCATAATCCAACTTGACACATATCATGTGAAACGAATTTCCGCAATACCCACGACAGGTGATTCGCTCAGAATCATTTATGACTTTCGAGCAGTTGGTACAAGCCATGCTTTTGAGCGAAGAAAATAACGCCTACCGGGTATGCAATAAACGCAGCAAAAATGAAGCGAACTTGCATGCAACTATCAGCTATCCACCAGAAGATGTCGCTTTTGTCAACAAATTGAGCGTAACGTTGTGCAAAGTGATAACGTCAAGTAGAAAAAAAACACGAAACTATCACTTTCACTAAAAACAGCACTTGCAGCTATCAGATATGATGCTGGTTAAGTTCGCGAAACTTCAAAGTTCTTGCACAACCGATTAACACGAAAAATAAATAGTACAAAAATAAAAACAATCATGATTGTTCAACAAGTATAAATTAAAAAGAAAACTACTAGCTTTGTTGACGACCGGGGTGTAGCAAACAGTGATGCCAAAAATACTGTGTTCATAAATATTCATACGTTTTCAAATAACTAGAACTTTTCGTTCCCTTTCCGAATTTTATATTATTAAAGCAGTTCACTCCCTTAATTGTATCTATTAATTTGGGGCATTTTTTAACAAAAGCTACCCAAACAAACGAAAGAATGAGAAATGTTTGCCATATTGACGAAGAAATCGTTAAAATGATATTTTAGTAAACTACCAAAAATTTGGTGTTCGATGCAATAGAAACAAAATATATACTCAAAAAATCCTCAAATAGACAGTATTCGAAGAAGTTTCTTGTGGACGAGTTTATAATGACATTGTTTGCAATTACTTGGAGTCATTTATTTCGCTTTTTGTTTTCCGAGATATGATCCAGATCGATCTGAGGGACATAAATTAGAAATTTAGCTGTGAGAAGGTTCTGGCCAATGAAAGTTTGCACACTGATAAGCGATCAAAGTACATACAGACAACTTGAAATTGTTCGGTGGTCATTTCTAGCGGTGGTAGCTACAAAAATGAAATATATAATATGCCCTGATATCATTATTTTTCCGTTTTATTGAAATAAAATTCGGCTGGTATATTAAAACGGATCATTACAATATTGACCAATAAATAACATGCTATAACTTGTGAAGCCTACAAGATAAACAGTTGGTGTTTTTAGTAAAATTGTTCGCAAAAGAAAGAGCTATAAAATTGCTGAAGATACTATCTCAATATAAATATAACTATAAATATAAAAAAAGTTAAAGAAAATATCTCAATGAACATATTACATCCAATAATTTCTCCGAAGATGCTGTTAATCTAAACTTAGCCGATTCGCTGATAATAGTTGATTGCTTGTTTTTGGTCTTATTTGTAGATACTGGAAAACGGTAATAATCCGTCATTCGTATTTCATGTTAAATATCTCTCCGATTTCACCAAGCTATAGCTCGTTCAAAAAGTAGTCGTGTAAGCTATCTGAAGATATATAAAGTGTTTCTATATGTTGTCAATTCCACTAGTACCTCATAAAAAACTGCGAAAAACCCATTTTTTACACTTCAAATATCCATATCTTAGAAACTAAACATCAGAATCAAAAATAAATTAATAACGTTCTCTCTGGGTGATAGCTCTTTCATTTGAAATTGGTTTGGATAAGATCGGTTCAGCCGTTGCTGAGAAACACGAATAAGAGTTTGTCCGTTACATACACACACAGACATTGTCCCAAATCGTCAAGCTGAGTTGATTAGTATATAAGACTCGGCCCTCCAATCCTCGGAAATCTTGTTTCAGCGAATTCTATACATTTCTTATATAAGAAATATAAAAAGATCCCATCTTACCTGGCCAAGTCGGCGAGACGCGTCGCACATTGATTACGACAGGTTGCTCTTCCATGCCAGGATGATGCTGAAAATGAAAAGAAAAATAAAAGTTAAGATACGATCGCCAAGTTGTCTGCGGTATTTCTATGTAGAATAGCCTCATATAAAGTGTCTCACTATGTTCTGGTTTGATCACAATATTTCGATAGATGGATTATGATTTTAAATGTTTTTACCATACTCATCAAATATAAATAAGCATAAACTAATGGTCAAGATTCTGGGTGCGAGCATAGTTTGTAAGTTTTTGTGCGCCGCTCACTTGGCCTGATTAGAATTTTTTCTAATGAGAGAAAAGAGACTTATAAGGTTATAACTCCTACAATCGAAATAAATAAAAAAATTGAAAAGAAAAAGTTCGGCATCCCAATCTAAAAATGCAAGCGACATGTCCGATTATATGGGCGAATGAAAATTCAACTCGAAAGAACAGAGCATGCTTTGTCAAATTCACTTTAAATATAATAAAATAGATATAAACTTCAAGCGTCAAAATCGGATTCGGTAAAAAACAACTTTCAGCATGTTCTGGTCTTGCGACTTTTAATTTCGGTCACTAATAACAAACTGTAACTTGTTCGTCATACTATACTCATATCTGGTGCATTTACCTTACTTCATGTTATAGAATGAAGGAATTTCTTAATTTGGAAAATTCCAATGAAACTCAATATGTTGCAACCATATCTGTCTTACAATCATTTTATCTTGTATCTACATCTTGTACAGTACGTTTTAAATTCCGTAACAGGCATGTCAATTAATGAAAATTAATATCCATCTGGTTGACGATTTACTCTTACGTATTTCAATTGTAAATCTGCTGGACCGCTCAAGGACACTTATTTATATCAGCGGTAACTTTGTCAGCTATCTCACGCTTTCATAACTCTTAAATTCCATTTGTTAAAATTTATACATATTTTATTGTCGTGTGCATATTCTTCTAACGTGTTGTGTGTTGCTGTATTTATACAATGGAAGTTTTTCATGTTAAACTCTTTCATTGCAAAAGACGAGTTTCAAAAGCTGTGGATTGTCTTGGACGCCAAAGAGTTAACGGAACACAGCTCTCCCCATATGAAAAACTCATATCCCATCGTATCTGCAAAAATCTCGACTGCAGTTTGGATCGCCCCAGTAAACTCCTAAAGTGTTATCGCGCAAAAAATCGTATAATGCTAAATGTTATCTTATTTTATGCGATAAATTGTGGATTTAAGTTGCAGCGTGTGTAAGTTTTTATCCGTCCATTTTTATTGGTTCGTTTTATGTCGCCCGGGATTCTTTCGATATACGAGTGGGCTAGCTGAAATTCATATAGCTTGACTAATATATGGAAGGTAACGGTGAGTGCACTTGAGCGAAAAACAAGTTTTTCGGCAAATGAAACAGTTTGTAGCAATACGCGTGGCAACAATATTGCTGACACTAATATCAATCTTTAAGTTTTCCGGTACCTTAACTATGCATTAACTTGGCTCTGAATAATTCAGTCTTGCACAACTTATTGACTTATATACCGGAGTTAAACGGAGTATCTGATCTTCGGGGTTCGCTCGCATAATTTCGCCAAAAACAAAAACGTAATTGTATTTTTAACATGTTCATGCAACGACATTTAATATGTTTTCAGCCAATATGTATCCTATTGCTATTAGCGCTCGTTCCGTTTGGAACCGTTGATTAGAGCTGCAACGATTGCCGTATTGCTTCAAATGGTAGGCTAAAAATTGGGAAACATGATTCGATTTTCGATTCGCTCTAAAACAAGTAATTTACCATTTCTGGATAATTTTTTTATACTACTGTTCTTAAGCGAACCTTACACGTTCAATATTTTTGTCAATACTAGACAGTATTGACTAAAGTATTGTAGGTGCAATGAAATAAAGTTTTATTAACGATATACATTTCAAATGGGATTGACGTATTGAAGCAATATCGTCAATACTCGTATTGGCAAAAATATTGAACGTGCCGCTTTAGGATCAAGGCCAAGATATTGGTACCAATTAATTGGAATTCCATTGAAGGAAGGCAGAACAATTGGCGGATTTGTACGGCACCCTATCATACGGCCATCATACGTTCCTTCTTATACGGTTTATCGGCATATTCTAGAAAATTTCGAACAATCGCTTCCAGGTATATACATAGTTACATGAAAAAAAATCCACTGAAGTATTTCGCGCCAACTCGAACAAATATTGGCAGCACCCTCTCAGATTTTAATATAACTTTCTGTACATGAGAATTTTGTCACAAAAAGCCACTTTGCATACTTTGTTTTTCCAAAAATGATCTAGACTGTCTTTTGAAAAGGGCCAAACTTTTCTTACCAATTTTTTTCAAATGACTATAGTCTAAAAATGACAAATCCTACAAAAAACTGTTGTAGAAGTGATTTTAACAAAATTAGTCAAATTTTTGTATGCAAATATTGATAAAATTCTTCATCGACTCCTACACTGGAAAAATAGATTTTAAAAATTTAGTCGATTTACAAACAAACCCATTTTTGATTTGGATGAAATTTTATTCCAAGATAGGTAGTTATGTTCCCTACCTACCGTCAAAATTTAAAGTTGGGCACTTTCAAGGAAAAAAGTTATTTGAAAAAAAAAACTATTTCTTGTCCAAACTGAATTTTTTCTTCAGTGTATTTTTATCGAAAACTAAACCAATGAAAGTCATAATCATCTCAGAATCCATTTTCCCAACAGCTAGTTGCCTTATACATGCAAAAAGTATCAGTAACGAATTTGGTATTTATTCATAACAAACTTGAATGAAGACTGAAAGACTGGAAGACTGCAGTTCATTTGTTCATCTCAAAAATGATAAATTTTATGAAACAATTGACAAACTTTTCTAAAATTTATTTTATGTCTGATGGAGCAGCAGCACAATACAAAAATAAGAAAAAAAAACTTCGCAGGCTTATGTAGATTCCAGTCAAAGTACGAATTAACAGCAGAATGGCATTTTTTGCAACATCCCATGGAAAAGGACCCTGTGATGCTATTGGTGGCACTCTCAAGCGAATGGCAAAAAGAGCCAGTCCTGCTCGCGACTACGAAAATACCACAACAATTCCCCGAAAGTTATCTAACCGGACAATTGAACAAACTGATAAAAATATCAAAAAATAATTTTCTGCTGCATATTAATTGAACAGTACTACAAAATGTCAGAAGAGCTCTAAGAACTGTATAATAACGCCAAAACAATATCTGATACTCAGAAATTCCACAGTTTTGTGCATATTCCTGGTGGCAAAGTAGAGGCGAAAAGGTACTGTAATTCAGAAGATGAATCAAAAATATTTTCCATGCATAGAAATAATACAAAATAGCATGCATGAAGATAGTTTTAAACAAATGTTATAAATAAAAATAAATAAATAATTATGTAAAATTGAATACATAATGTTGAGGTGGTTATTTCTTTCCCTGATCCTTCCTTAGCATTTAACATGAAAATAAAGAAGTAATAATGGAATATTTGTTTAATGACATAAACTCTTTTCAATGGGATTCTTGATTAAGGGGTTACATACCTTTTTGGTATAAAAATGTCAAGAAAGTTTGAATTTACGTAAAGGCATAAAGCAATTATTTTTATTACATAAAAATATTTTGGTAGTATATTTTGCAGTGAAATAAACAAGCATAAGTTTATAAAAATATATTGATATTTGGTGGAGTTATGGCTTTTTCCCCGAAACCCTTTTTTATTTAAGAGGTTTGCGGTGATCACGATTGAAGAACATTAGATCATCTAAAATCCCAAAACTCAAAAAATTGCATTAATATATGAGTATTCCTAATACCTAACGATTAGTTAAATAAATAATGGTTTTTTCCTGCATTCGAGAACGTTTTTAGTAAAAAAAAACGCTGTTTTAAGCTCTAAAAATTGTATTAAAAAATTCTTCTCCATGAAACAGAAATTTATGCATAAAAAGCAATCGTTAAAGTACGAGAAAAATTAATTGCGATCAATTGAAAAAAGATTAAGAAAATCGATTGAGTTGATTTTCGGTAATAGTGATCACGAAAAACCATTTTAAGTAAAACGACCTTTTTTAGATAATCGAGTTTTAAATTTCGAATTACCACTGCTCTTGGTAGACGAAGCGCGCTTGGAAGCGCTGTATCTTTCGATCCATTTCTCGGATCTCTATAAAAGTTTGGGAAAAGCTTCTCGAGGAGTTGTACTTTCAGATAAAGCAATAAAAAGAATTAGATTTTATGAAAAATGAAAAGGTTTGTAACCCCTTAATAAAAATATACTTAGTTGCTCAATTAGACAATATCTTCTCACAAACTGAGTTTTATTGGATTCTGAGATGAATATGACTTTCATTGGTTTAGTTTTCGATAAAAATACAAAAATTCAAGAATTTTTTCAATATTTTTTTTTTCAAAAATTTGACTAATTTTGTGCAAATCACTCCTACAATTTTTTTTGTAGGATTTGTCCTTTCTAGACAATAACCATTTGAAAAAAATGGTTAAAAAACTTTGGCCCTTTTCAAAAGATAGTCTAGATCATTTTTGGAAAAGCAAAGTATGCCGAGTGGCTCTTTATGACAAAGTCTTCATGTGCAGAAAGTTTCATTAAACTCTGAGAGGGTGCTGCCAACTCTGAATACGATTTGGCGCGAAATTCGTCCACTATAGGTGGATTCCCTGAGAAAGCGGCCGATCAAAAAACATGACTATCGCCACTTTGCAGTTGTGTTCGCGGTTTATATATCCATATATTTCCTTGGGACCATTCATAAACCCCGTAGACCGAAATTTGAGTTTTTTTAACCCCCCTCTCCTCTAGTAGACTTTTACCAAACCGCCTCCCCAAAAGTTTACGTAGACTTTTCGTTTTTTTAAATTGTGGAAAATGTAAATTAGAAAAAGCACATTAAAAATTTCAAACAAAAATTAAACGTGAGGCGTTCAGATTTTTTAAAACTTTTGAAATATTAAGCACAAAAACAAACATCGATCAATAATGCTTTTCACGTTGGTTTTTTGTCTACGATTGCTCAAATCAAGGGGATTTAAAACCAAAATATTTTTCTACGAATTAGAAAACTCGTATTTCGAATTTCATAATTCAAAATTGATAAACTATAAGAATTTGAAATTATGCTGTCGATTTATGCTATTATATAGACTGAAATATTACACCAGACATGCACACAAATTTCACTTTGAGTGAAAAAAATTAGTTATTTATAATATGACTAGATAATCCAAATTACCTTATTCGATTGAAGGAATTAAACCATCCAAATCTGTCCAAAAATATCTATTTTTCTTTGTAGTTAATAGTCATATCAGAGTATTATCGCAAAGTATCAAAGCTTAACTCCGAATAGTAGAGTGTTAAGCCTATTTGCACCGTGTTTCTATTATCACACTACCCATTTGAATCCGTTGGTTAGTGCAGCGTCTGTCATCCTTGTTCAACGCATTGAGCCAGATGGTACAGCTACAATAGAGGCACTCGATTCGAGTTTTTGTTGTTCTTAAACACGATCACTTCACCGTTTTCAGAGCATTTGTGTTATTATCTTGCTTCTTAACAACGAATCAAAGCTGTCCATGCCAAATTGTACGTATTCCAATTGATTGTAGGCTGAGTAATTAATGAATTAGTGAGGCACGCTCCCTTATATGATGAAAACAGGCACTTTAGCCCAGAACCGGTTCGCACGGAGTGGCGCCGGGTCAACGCGTAGAATTTAACGGGCGTTCGAAGATTTCGAAACCAGTGTAAATGATTTCAAGAGAAATTTCAAACTAATTAACTCGAGTAAACACTTTGTTGTAGAAGTTTAACTACACTACCTACGCTTGAACCATCGAAATTAAAAAAAAATATTAAAAAATCAATCCACTTGTTGTTAAAAACTTTTTCTTGTTAACATGGTAGTTTCAATACTTAACTTTTACCATTTCTTTAACTTTTAGTGGTTCATGCATTTAATAGCCCATGCATGTCTGCTAACTAGTAGTATCTCAGATGATAATTCACGACTGCAGGATTTTCAGCCGAAATTTTCCGCGGAGAGGAATTTTGGGAGATCGTCTTTGGAACTGTTAATCTGTGTTATTCCTAGAATTTTTTTATGAGATCAAAAATATATCTGTTCCCCCTATAAGTCTATGTGGTTTATGAACGGCCCTCTTGGCAACTCGAACATTTTGACACAAGAGCAATTTTTCAAATAGTATTGAAGTTTCTACATGTATTACTTTCAAACTAATTTTGGTCGATTTTTCCAAAATCAAAAATTTTAGTTAAATTAAATTACAAAAGAAAAACACATTTTTTAAATTTGCTATCTTTTGCCAACAAAAGTCCTAAAACAAGGAAAACATTTTAAATGTCATCATGGAGAAACTATCAGTAAAACAGTTTTTCTAGCGGTATCTTTAAACATGTTTTGAAATATCATAGTACTTGACAGACAAAACTGTAATGTTATAATATAGTTAGATTTTAAATATCATTTCAGATCAAAATTAAATATATCCACCGAGATATAAGTTATGAATTGTTCTTCATAAGGGTCTAGAACTTTTTTATTTTGGAAAAATAAATATCTAAGTTTTTATTATTCATTACTCGTTTGTACGACGATCTAAGCTAACAGCTGACATTTAAAAAAAAGTTGAATAATTAGTATCAGAATTAGGCATCTGGTCCTTTGAATTCCATTAGCTTGTGTATGTATGTATGTATGTATTGTTTAATATTTGAATTGAGAGAGTAATCGAGAAGTCATTTTATTTACTCAATAAAAGGCGGAATTTTTAGTGAAAAAATAGTATTTAGTAAAAACCCTTATATGAAAAATTATCCCAAAAACACAAGGTAGGGGTTAGGTATTTTTAACTTAGAATGTGTATACAAAGTTTAAAACAAATCGGTTAAGCAGTTTTTGAATGACAGGTAACACCGCAAATCATGTTTTTTTCCAGAGACGTTCTACAAAAAGCTTCGTCACCGAGTCGTTTGTCATCATTTTACAGCGTGTTTTTAAAATGATACACTATAATGTACAAAAATTTTGATAAATTTGCTTCACGCAAAGTTCTAAACAATTCGCAAAAAAGTGTTTTTTTCACGCAGAAACCTTTAGCCCCCCCCCCCTTATTACACGCTCACCTATAGGATGAATGTATGTCAAAATGGTAAAATTATGCTTGTTTTAATATTTTTCTACGAGGATAAGTTATCAATTTTTAATATTGGCGGAAAAAGGTCATCCAAACATCCAAAAACATTTGTTACTTGCCGGACCTGAAAGGTCGCGGCTTATATAGCCCCTAGTCCCTGGTCAAGCCACGGGGACCGTTTGGGGTGGGCTCCGAAGGCCTCTTTTCTTGGCTAGCTCGACCTTGAGGCACGGAGGCTTCAGGGTCGGCTCAATGTCACTCTTTCCCAATCAGAAGAACAAACACGGTCTTTTTACTTTTTTCAATGATTTATTGTAACTTATAATTTTGTGTGTGAGTGTACGTGTATACAAGTTGGCGACTACGACGGGAGGCTGTTGCGATGATCTGCGGTTGGTGTGGCGATGATACACGTGGGTTGTTGGGGGGCTGAGTCTGACGTGGCCAGCGATGCAACTTTCTGGCGGGCACGTCTATAGGCGAGCACTGTGGTTTCTTCCGGCTGATCTTCGGCGACAGGTTGGAGATTCAAGGGCACTCTGGTACCACGTAGATGGTTGTAGCTACCTGCTGATGACTCGGAAGTCTCGATGGAACTTCGTGGCTGGTTCAGTGTGCTCGTAGGTACTTTTGACGTGCTTTTAGCGATGATGGACACCACGCTCGGACTATAAGCCACTCCAATGGCTTCAGGAGTTAATAAAATGGGTCCTGCAAGCGGATAATATTGACGAGGGAGGGAAATCTTATGGGATTGCTCCTGGAACTGTTTTAATTTTCGTTTCATACCTGATTCCATCTCGGTATTTATTCAATTCACTTTCTATCCCTTTACGCACTTTACGTTTAAATATTTCCAACTATCTTCTTGAACTATTAACTTTGATGTCTGCCTTTCACGAAGTCTTTAGCAAAAGTGATTCGCATTCTTTTTATCCTAACCCAATAGCTTCCCTCTCACTTGCAATTTTCCTCTCCCGTTTGGCTTTATTTCCTGCTTTCCCATAGTTTCCCAATCCCGAGCGTTTCCTGTTTTCTTAACGTGTGGGTAATTTGATGTTTTGTGTTCATGTGTCTAGACTTATGAAATTCTTAAGTACTTTTTCCTCGATGTATGGGTACGGGTTCGGGTCGGGTATCGGATAAAAATACCCGTTACCCGCCCATCTCTAGACCACTGCTCTTATGTGTTTTAAAGGGAGAGTCTAGCGATTGTATTTAAACTCGTAATTTTCAACGAAACTAGAAATAAAAACAAATCTTATTGAGATACAATATTTTGAATGTAACCTTAGTTACATAGAAACCTCTAGCAGAAATATATTTCGAAGAGAAATAAATTGAAGGAAACTGTTATGTATAACAGTTTTTTGAATTGAATATTTTATTCAGTGTAATTGGTTTCGTTAAGTTGAGCATAACCCTATACAACGCAATCGATAGTATAGGTTCGATTCGAATAAAGAAGCAAGATGCGATCATTCTTGTGAGTATAGTCCAGACAACCAGTTCATCTTTATAGTGTTCCACCGAAAACCCTACAGCATTTATTATCAGCCTCAAAACCTCCACTCGGGTCCGTTTTACCTAGCCGGCTCGACGGGAAGAAACGGCAGAATTCTTAGGTAAGTTTAGTGAAAATATAAAACTAAACAGTGGCGACGAGAAAAAAAGTAAAGTGCATGTTAAGTGCTCAGCTCTAATAGTCATTTGCACAACGTAATAGCGTATGTATAAAAAGAGCATCGTGATTTAGATTCTACCCGCGTGGTAGGCATTCCTTTTGTTTCCACTTTCTATTCAGCAAAATGCGTTCTATATAGGGTTACCAGCAGAATTTTATCTGGCTTCTGATGAGCTGTAAGTAAGGTGGTGCGAAAAGAAATATATAATTTACAAGTGCTAATCTATAAAAAAAACGTCATTTTGTCAGGAGGCGTCGATTTCATTCCGAATCTATTGTTTTATTATCTTATGTAACAAAAATTCTTTGTCAATGCAAATATATTAATAGTGTTCTCTTTATTTTTAATCGACAAAAGGTTAACTATCGACGCAGGAAAATCGAAGAGTCGCCGAGGGGTGAGCTGGAAATAAAATCACGTTAATCCTAATCGTCATTTTCTGGAAGAAAAGTAGACGCTGCAGCTAACTGGCTGGTGTGCAAAATAAACAGACAGGAATAATTGGGGTAAACCTCCAACATTTTTCTTTTATTGCTATTCATATTTAATTAGTACATTTTATTCGTGTTTTCATTATTAAATTTATTGTTTTTTATCTAAATTTAAATTTATTATTCAAAATTTTAAATATTGTGTCTGAAATGGCTCAAATGAGCATAACAATTGAGCCTTTCCGTAAAGGTTGTTCCTTTACGGAATGGGCCGAGCGTTTAGATTATTTTTTCGTAGTCAACAAGGTACCGGAAAATGACCAAAAGGCTCATTTTATTGCCTTATCTGGGCCAGCCGTGTATACAGAGTTGAAATTAATATATGCTAATGGCACATAAAATGCAGCCACTGTTAAAGATATTATAACTAAATTAAAAGCTCGTTTTGATAAAACCGAGTCTGATTTAATACAACGCTTAAAATTCAATAATAGAGCGCAGCAACCGAATGAATCACTGGAGGATTTCGTGTTGGCTTTGAAACTACAAGCAGAATTTTGTTCTTTTGGTAGTTTCAAAGAAGCTGCTATAATTGATAGTCATTTCTGGTGTTCGCGATATTGGGTTGCGAAAAAAATTAAACAATGAAAATATGTCATCGCTTGAAGCAACTGAACGTTTCTTGAGATACAAATGCTAAAAGTTTTACAGTAAATGTACCGATAGAACAGGGCAGAATTGCTTCCCACAGTACAGTAAACAGCTATGGCTTACATTTAAATAAATTAAGAAATGTATACGAGTCGGCAAAGAAGTATAACAATCCTTACAATGAACAACGCTATGATACTCCCAAAGGAAACGTGAGGAGTCGATTATGGTATGTTCATAATAATAAATCGCCATACAGCAACGAAACCCGTTTTAAACCAGCTGGGTGGTACGAAAAAGAGGAGAAAAAACGACCAGATTATTCACAGATGATCTGTAATTTTTGTGGTATCAAAGGGCACATCAGGAGGAAATGTTTCAAACTGAAGAATGCTCAGCGAGGTGCAGTAAGCTTCGTGGATGAATGGGAGTAAGCAGGGTCCAGTTCAAAAGGAGGTTTAAGCGAGATTTTCAGCAGAATGCGAGCAGATGAGTCGGAGAGCGACGAAAGAGATCACGATACAGGTGGCATTGAATACATGCAACTTTCTTCAATAATTAACATTAATAACCCTTGTATAGTAAACGTTGAAATTGAACAAAAATTGGTACAGATGGAAATAGACTGCGGATCTTCTGTTTCCGTAATGAGTAAAAGCCAATATCATTCAACCTTCAATAATCCTCTTTCAAAAAGCTTAAAAAAATTGGTTGTTGTTAATGGGGATAAACTTAAAATTGAGGGGGAAGCAAACATTTTTGTAAAATTCAAGGGTAGGCAAGCAAAACTTAAGCTGTTGGTTTTGAATTTCGATAACAATTTTATTTCCTTGTTCGGAAGAACATGGTTAGATGTGTTTTTCTCTGATTGGAGACAATACTTTTCGAATAATGAAATAATTAACAACATTACAAATGCAAATGGCGGCGAGATTGCTGCAATTTTAAAACAAAAGTTTAGTGACGTATTTATTAAAGATTTTTCTAAGCCAATCAAGGGATTTGAAGCAGATCTTGTATTGAAAGATGAAAATCCTATTTTTAAAAAAGCTTATGACGTACCGTACAGATTACGGGATAGAGTGTCTGAATATTTGGACAAATTGGAAAAAGAAAAGGTTATTACACCCGTGAAAACAAGCGAATGGACATCTCCAGTGGTAATAGTAATAAA
Source organism: Topomyia yanbarensis (assembly GCF_030247195.1). Classification (NCBI taxonomy): domain Eukaryota; kingdom Metazoa; phylum Arthropoda; class Insecta; order Diptera; family Culicidae; genus Topomyia; species Topomyia yanbarensis. The sequence goes on from NC_080671.1 coordinate 328,411,625, forward strand.
AAAAATAATGATATACGCCTAGTGATTGATTGCAAAGTATCTATAAACAAGTTGATTATCCCTAATACGTATCCTTTGCCTACTGCTCAGGATTTGTTTGCTGGATTAGCGGGATGTAAAGTATTTTGCGCTCTAGACCTAAAAGGTGCATATACACAACTTTCACTATCAAACAGAAAATTTATGGTTATTAATACCTTAAAGGGATTATATACCTATAACAGATTACCACAGGGAGCCTCGTCTAGTGCTTCAATATTCCAACAAGTATTGGACCAGGTTCTTAATGGAATTGAAAATGTTTGTTGTTATTTAGACGATGTTTCAATTGCAGGTAAAAACCTTGATGAATGCAAAAAAACTTGAACTGGTGTTAGATCGGTTATCCTCTGTGAATATAAAAGTAAACTGGGAGAATTGCAAAATGTTTGTAACAAAATTGCCATATTTGGGTCATATTATTAGCGACAAAGGGTTAATGCCTTGCCCAGATAAAATATTGACAATACAGAAAGCAAATGTACCGCGAAATGTAACGGAGCTTAAATCCTTTTTGGGTTTAATTAATTATTATAATAAATTTTTACCCAGATTGTCTTCTAAGTTATACCACTTATACAATTTGTTAAAAACCAATGCAAAATATGTTTGGGATGAAAACTGTGACAGAGCATTTCAAGAAAGCAAAAATTTGCTGATAAACGCGAGAATGTTAGAATTTTTTGAACCTTTAAAGCCCATTGTAATAGTAACGGACGACTCGGGCTATGGCCTGGGGGGAATTATGGCTGACGAAATTGGTGGAGTAGAAAAACCTATATGTTTTACTTCTTTTTCTTTGAATTCAGCACAGAAAAACTATCCTATTCTCCATTTAGAAGCTCTTGCTTTAGTATGCACAATAGAGAAATTTCATAAGTTCCTGTATGGGAAAAAGTTTACGGTATTTACGGACCATAAACCCTTAGTTTTTGGAAAAAACGGGTAAAAACTCAATTTATGTCACAAGGTTGCAAAGATTTATTTTGGAATTGTCAATTTATGATTTTGAGATTAAATATAGACCTTCTTCCAAGATGGGATATGCAGATTTCTGCTCGCGATTCCCACTGGACGAAGTAGTCCCTAAAGAATTGGGCGAAGAATAGATAAGAAGCATAAATTTCGGTAAAGAAATACCTATAGATACAGTAGCTATTGCTAATATAACTAAAAACGATGAATTCATACAGGAAATAATAAACTATATGCGTAATGGTTGGCCAAAAAATCTTGACAAACGCCTTGTTAACGTTTTTTCTAATCAGCATGATTTAGAAATAGTTGACGGGTGCTTATTGTACCAAGACAGGATAGTGATACCGCAGCAATTGCAAGACAGAACTTTGATACTCCTACATGCCAACCATGCAGGCATTGTAAAAATGAAGCAGTTAGCTAGGAGACTGGTGTATTGGTTCGGGATAAATTCCGAAATAGAAAAATACGTGGAGGGTTGTGATGTTTGCAACAGCATGGCTATAGTGCATAAACCTAAGATCGAATCTAAATGGATACCGACTATAAAGCCTTTTAGCAGAATACATATAGATTTTTTCCATTTTTCGTCCCATACCTTTTTATTAATTGTGGATAGTTTCTCGAAGTGGGTGGAAGTAGCATGGATGAAAAGGGGCACGGATTGTGCCAAGGTAATAAATAAGTTGATTGCATTTTTTGCTCGCTTTGGGTTACCAGATGTGCTGGTATCAGACGGTGGCCCGCCTTTCAATTCGTACAGTTTTGTCGAATTCTTGGAAAAGCAAGGAATAAAAGTTTTGAAAAGTCCACCATACAATACCCCTATTAATGGACAGGCAGAAAGACTAGTGAGAACAGTAAAAGAAGTTTTAAAAAAGTTCTCATTGGAACCGAAATTCAATGAAATTTGGAACTGGGAAACCTAATAAATATTTTTTTAATTAATTATAGGAACAACTGCATGACGAATGATGGAAAATTTCCATCGGAGAAGATTTTCTCATACTTACCAAAGACTTTATTGGACATTTTACATCAAAAAAAGAGTTACAAATATAACTTACTAACAAGCGAAATCCCGAATGATGCTAAGGCTAACAGTCCTATGTTGAATGCTACTAAAAATGATCCTTTGGACAATCTGATAACGGGAGATATGCTTTGGTATAAAAACCACAACCCCCAAAATCAGTTTCGTTAGTTGAAGGCTACCTATATTAAAAAATACTCTCATAATACTTTTCAGGTTGCAGTTGGAAACACAACTTTCATGGCACATCGAGCACAACTAAGGACGGCCAAGACGGATAGGTTCGTGCGGCCAAATGTTACGGTGTCGGTTGGTTACCCTACTAGGAACACTGGCGAGGATAGCGAAGATGAACCATTTTTGGGATTCCCGGATATCAGTACAACGAAAAACAGAAAACGAAAAGGAGAAGCAAC
>NC_080671.1:328414590-328497159 GCF_030247195.1 Topomyia yanbarensis
AACTCTCATATCGATTGCTCATCCGATGCGATATTCTGAACCCGTTGGTGATTGAAAACTTCGAGAGGTTCGTCGAGCTTAATTCTCAAACCCGATTTGTGTCTTTGTACTTCGACTTCATGGCACAGAGCATCAATACTTTTTCGTATAATCCCAACCGTGTCCGTTTCCTAGATACTTCTGATTCTACTGTATTCTTCGAAACATCCATGAAGGAAGAGATTTATGGAATCCCGGATCATCTACGCCCGTAAGTGATCCCCAATATATTTTATAATAAATTCCGAGAAGTCGACTGTGACAAAATGTTCTACACTGACGGATCAAATCTCGATGGGTCCACTGGCTTCGGTATCTTCAATAATACTATCACTGCTTCATTCAAGCTCAATGATTCCGCTTCAGTTTACGTCGCAGAGTTTGCAGCCATTTAGTACATTTATAGCCGTAAGCACAAAGCCGTACCAACAGTTTTTAAGCCGGACTAACTTTTAAACCGGACTAAAATATTTGACTAAGCTTTAATCAAACGATGCTGTCATTTATATGGCTGCGTTCTGATCTGCGTTACACGTCAATGTTAAAAAAACAACAAATTCAATTTGAAGAAAATGTGTAAATTAGACAACATGGTGAATTGTTTTTCTTTCCGATATTTTCGTGCAGTAATATAGCTTTTCTTCGTCAAATGTCTCGTTCTATAGCTTTTGAGTACAATTTTTGTCAACTTGTAGCCGATATGTTTCTGAACTTAGAACTTTAATGTGTTGGATAGTTGAAAGTTGGCCGATGATGTACAGCGCTTTGTAGTGACATAATATTAAATGCACAAAAGAAAATAAATTGGTATACCATGTTTTTATTCAGTTTGAACTCGTCGAGTTAGAGGTGGTGGTTGTAATTGGTGCCATGATAGTTATTTCTCGACAAACATATGATTACGGGTTTTAAGCCAACTGTCAAAATTCTCTTTGAAAGGAAATTCCGGACAAACTGTTACTGGATAAACACAGTTCATAGCAGTTACACACTTAAAATCTATTACCTACCAGCAGGTAATTTAATTTGCTGTCCTTTTTTCACGGCCGGAAAACAATGGAGAGGGAATGATTTTTTTACTCCAAATTAATGGGATGAAGTTTAGTCGGCTTTGGGGAATATCTTATTATTTTTGGGTAAATTTGGACTCTCTTTCGTTTTTCGTTGGAGGAAGTAGGATTCGCAGATTTAAGATTACCTACTGCTAGGAAATGCAAGTTTTCTGTGTAATGCGGATAAATATACACGGTAAAAAAACTTTACCTATTGTATTCAAATTGCCCATTTTCGGAAATTATTCGAGCTGTCAAAAATGGGTATTTTTGCCACTGACAATGAGTGCTTTTTATCCATTTCACAACAACTCGATGAAAAATCATGAAGAATTATTTTAGGCGAGTTAATCTGCAAACTAAGGTTCGTAGCGGAACCTGCAAATTATCGCCCTGCATCTGAATCCGTGGCGGAAACGGCACATTTCGGCAACGCTCATAAAACAAGGGCTGTTTAGACTACTGAGGATGTTGCAAATATGCGCCAGTGCGGCATTTTTAGAGCAGCCAAAAGATCCAGCCGTCAAAAATATATCCAGTTGGCGATTTTATTTTGTTAAGTAGTTAAAGAGACAATAATGTTAAATGAATGTTAATTTTTGTTTTTTTTTTTAATTTGGAAATAATTCTATTGGTAGTATTTTTCATTCTGGCGCGATTTTCATGAATGAATATGTTTTACGCATTTTGTTGTAACAATTCTACGAAAAATAATGGTTAAACATACCCAGGTTGACGTACAAGATCTGTATTCATTTATGGGTATGGACTCTTTACCCAGTTAATGGGTTATTCCACTTTTATTGAAAATGCATTAATTAGTACTTTATTTTATCAGTGTAGTTCGTCAGTGATTGTCTTTCCTACCTGATAAACTGGCTTATTTATTGCCATCTTTATTGCGAGCAAAGGGAGCCATATTTATCCAGAAGAAAACCGAAGAGAGGATTGAAAATAACGAAATGTATGCAAGAGAAGCATGACAATTTTTTGCATATTTTTGTCTTATTCCGGTAACATGATGCTGCCATTTGCATTGCTGCGTTCTGGTCAACAATACACGGCAATGTTAAAAAACTGTACAGTGAAGTTAATTTAAAACTCACTGTTTATGCCATTTATTAGTCTATGTATTTATGTTTTTAAAACGATTTTGAAATTCTCGATTTAGCTTAAGGGGTTACACCACTGTAGAGCACGAAAACATAGCCTTATTTCGAGATTTTTTTATTGCTCAATAAAAAGGTCAATCGACAGATTGTTGAGTGGGATTTATAACATAAGTATTGAATCAAACAAAATAATTTTTTCGAGCAATTTCATCACAAGATGGCGGCTCTGCAGCTTTTTTACCTTATGCGCGTTTTTTAAAAGGTATTCACGGCCGTGATGTTTAACCTAGTGCCAAAAACTAAAGTTTTTCTGATTCCTTATGTCAATAGCGATGTACGTAGGATATTTTCGATATATTAATTTTACGCGGAGTGAGTGAAAAAACGTCGAAAATGTCATAAATCTAACTAATAATGCTAACCATGCATATGGAAGACCTACTTTGCTGAAAATGAAGTAATCCAAATTATCAGCACGATTACCCAATCAAGCCTGAAATACCAAAAGTCCAGAAATTGAATTAATAAAAATTACAATTAGTTACTTCCTATAGTCTGCGATCTGTCTGATAATGAATTGACCATTATAAATTTACAAAATGAATCTGATACTGGATGTAGACAGTTAATCTTCACGATCCCGACGAAATCCGGTGTAAATCATATCTCAAAATTTCTTGGACCAATCGTTTTGAATTTTGCACAGTTTTTCTTCTTCGTATCATTGCCCAGGCTACAACAGCTTTTTACAAACTGCTTAATGTTATTATTTTACAATAACATGTTAATCGTTGTTCTAGCAATAATCGGACTTTGATTTTAAAGTGCTACGAAAAAATCGAAAATCGACCAAAAAATAAAAGCCTTAGTTACTTGTGAAATGCTGCGAAAAACAACTGTGCAAATGTCTCAGCGTTTGGTCCTAAGACAAGACATGACAATAGAAAGGGGCGTTTTTGTTCCAATTTTACGTCAGAATGTTCCAGCTCCTGATTGGTTGATTCTGACTTTTTGCACCGTACGCAATGTTACTGCAGGGATAGCTAAATGATGTTTGGCAGTGTTGCTATATTTATAGAAAAATTATGTAATTACTTTTGACAAATAATATTATTATCGTTAAAAGAGTAAAAATGAATAAATGAATCTAAAATTTGTCAGAAAATGGTTTCATCAAACCTTACTAAACATCCATGACATTGAAAAACGGTGCCCTTTATTAATATAACGGATTCAAGATACAAAATATTGCAGGCATAAAATAAATTAACAAGAATCCATTTTCATTTTAAAAAATAGCAACACTGTTTGGAAGATTTCGGCAGGGTGGAAATCTACGAAAAGAAGAATGTCGAATGAAAAACAAGATTGTCTTGTCTTAGGTTTGGTCCAGTAGATTTTGAGTTATAGTGTATACCGCAAAACAAGTTTTCGATGTGGCGCCTGACTGAAAAGACAAACAATCTTTGTATCGAAAATACCGATAATATTTTACACAACCTTCCTTAAGTTTCGACACGATTTAGACGATTTTTCCGTGTTCAACTTTTTGCTGTTCTATCATTAAGAATTAAACCAAAATTTAAACTTCAGCGGAAATGCAAATCGTTCAAGATATGCTAGAAAACTATAAATTACCAAACAATATAAGCAAGCTCCGTTAACATTTAAATAACGATCAAAATGAGAATATTTGTAGCAGCTTGTTTGCCGTCATATTTAAAAGTGTTACTTAGGCTATATGGCATGGCTTAATTTCCATTTTTTAATTCAATCTTAGTTTTGAGCTCCTTAGAAAGCAGTAAAAATATAAATAAACTTCCACTTGCTTATTGTGTTTCTTGTGAGAAGATATAACTAGAAAAGGGTACAAATTGTGATTATATATTCTTTTCTTTTACTCTTGTTAATATAACTAAAAAAATGTGCGAATGAGAAAATTAAACTTCACTCATTTTGATAGCCATAGGTAAACTAACAATTGAAAACAATTTTCATCTTTGAATCCAATTATAAAATGTTGTTCGACGGTTTGTTTCAAAATGATTCGACTTCTGCTAACCTGCAATATTACTCTTCGATGTGGCGTTTTGAAATGAGCGTGTAGCACCTTGTAGATATAGGACGATAAAGAATATTAAAAAAATTGCATTTACAATTCGATTACACCTGTTTTTCGTACGGGATAAAACTTGCTTACTTGCCCTCATATGGTTTGTGTGCAACATGGGCCATGATAATGCAAATGAAGGTCAAAAAGTTGATTCAAATTATTGAGATGTATGCAAGAGGAACATGGCGGCCTTTTACACTGTTTTCGTTTGGTTTCAGGATGCAGCCATTTCTGCAATGACAGGTACTAATGTCTTAGACCGGACTAAACTCAGGCCTAAAATCAAAGATAGTACCGTGTGGCGGTACCAACTAATTTCAAGCTTACCGCTATTAGATCATCGACACTCTGCCCACAGATCATTCCTTCATCATTTCGGACAGCTTCAACTCTATCGAGGCTCTTCGTGCGATGAAGCCCAAAAAGCAAATCCGCTATTTCCTAGGGAAGACACGGGAGTCCTTGTGTACGTTATCTGAAAAACATCAGATTACCTTTGTTCCCCTCTCATTGCTCTATCCCGGGCATTGAAAAGGCCGACTCTTTAGCAAAGGTGAGCGCATTAGAAGGTGACATATACGAAAGACCAATCTGTTTCAACGAATTTTTTAGGATTTATTGTCAGAGGACCCTCAGCAGTTGGCAAACCTCGTGGAGCAATGGTAAACTTGGACGATGGCTACATTCCATTATCCCACAGGTATCTACGAAGCCTTAGTTCAGAAAGATGGATGTAGGTCGGAATTTCATTCGTATAATGTCCCGACTTATGTCCAACCAGTGCACGCTGGATGCGCATTTGCAGCGTATTGGGCTTGCGGAGAGTAGTATGTGCGCTTGTGGCGAGGGCTATCACGATATCGAGAACGTTGTCTGGGTATGCGCCGTTGGACACCACGACTCAGTTAAAGGATTCCCATGGGCCCCGAGGTAGACTACCCAATGTCCCAGTTCATCATATGCTGGCAAATCGCGATCTCCTCTATATGTCCCTTATTTATATTTACATAACAACGATAAATATCCCAATTTATTTCTCGTTTTTAGTAGTTTCCTCCTGCTTTGCGGAACCGATCAGCTCCAGAGTGCCACTATGTGACCGCCGTCGCCCTTACCATTACGCCTGCATAGAAAGAAACTGAAGCGAGAGCGACTCGAGGTCCGATGACTTTTGAAGTATTTCCCGCGAGTCCGAAGAATACCATCCGCAAACCCGGTACTCGACGACCGAAAGTTGCTAGTTTTGTTCTTCTTTCTCTGTTACCGTACACACTTTCTCTCACCTGTCTTTGATACAACTGCTGCTACACCGATGTTGGAAATAACTCCCTCTGAATATCTTGACCAAGCATAAGATCTCACCAACACTCTGATGATAAGATGAACGTTTTAAGCGTCAGCCTACAATTTACCGCGCTCGCAGTCCATGCATTCAATTGGACAAATTAATAAAAAAAAAACAAAAATAAAAAAATAACTCTCATATCCCCTAGACAACACGTTGTTCCATGGTCACATGACCTGGAACTATAGTGATAACTCACTCCCTGCCAGAATGTGATCCGTACACCGAAAACTAAATATCAGAATAACGGTCCGCGCGACCATCCAAGAACACCCGCGAATAAGTGAATGACCATACAGGTTACAAAATCGGATCTATGCACGCGAAATCACATACACGCGACAAACACGTCACCATACGAATGCTTAAACCCTTCGCGATCATCCACGCATAATTACGCCCGCGATCGCGCCAACTTTATAACACCCCGGCAATAAGATGAACGCTTTAGTACCTACGAAGTTACAAACGCTGTCTGAAACGCAAACCTACAAACGCCCGTATGCTTGTGATAATATATCGGTCACGTCCGTAAATATTTATCCTCCGTCTTAACAACTTTTGTGCATACATTCAGGTACACCAATCAAAAAATAACGTTCCTTTTCACTAGACAACACGTTCCATGGCGACATGACCGGGAACTCTAGTGACATAGAAGAAATCACTTTCTTCTAGTATCTGAACCGTACACTGAAATTTAAATGATTCACGGTCCGAATATACGAAATGACACACGGTCGTAAAATGGAATTTATACACGCGAAATTACATACACGTTAGCAAACGTGACATACAAACGCACACGCGATCGAACTCGTTAACGTACAAATGCTCGAATACTTCGCGATGGTACACGCGCTCGAGAAATCCGTACGCCTGCACATATCTGAACCGTACATTGAATATCACATTCAGAATCACGTCCCGCTGCAAGTGGCCCTAAGCAGTGTTTTAGTGGGCGACATTGCTTGTCTTGTCTGCAATTGTAGTGTTTCATTCTAGCGGGGAGCCCTTCCAAGAATCTAGCTCTACAGCTCCAGTAGGACAACTCTCGAAAAAAAATATTGAAAACATAAATGAATAAAAATGCCCTTTATCATCAAATTGGAAGGTTATTTTGTTATCAACAGTTTCAATATCTCAATGAGTAGTTTCAATGTCTCAATGAGTATTCACTTTGCTCTCAATGATAGTATGATTTTTTTATGTCATTGGATATTTTTTCTGGTCTCGATTTTGCTAACCGTCAAAACGACTAAAACGATAACTTTACTAGAAAATATGAACCAAAAATTTTTCTATTTAATGCAGAGACAACAAGATAAGATCAAAATTTGATGTCATATTTGACAAACATAAACTGCGATCAAAATAAGGTCTCTATACATCTATATCTTTATCACAAACATACACCAAAAATTGTTTAACCTTGTTTATCTATTTCAAGTAAACAAATGAATTTCTCTTATATCAAAAACAATAACGAGCATATTAAATAGCAGTGAGTTAATTTTGCAATAATATCACACTCTATGGAGAGTTGTAAAATAGCTACTGTTCCATTCTGACTGGTTACAGGACCCATTACCCGAAAATTTTTTCGATGACCTAAAGCTTCGTGTAAAATTAAACCTTAATAAATTATGACTTCAGGTCTATTTAATTCATCACGACTTAAGGTTGACGCACTAATCTCTCTGCTGCCTTCGATAATAGACCTAACCAAGCTTGACAGACAGTTCAGTGATTTTTTTTCTGGATTGGATTCAGTCGTATCATATCAGGTCGTGGAACGCGGGGAGTCTTTGATCCTTCATATTTTTGCTCCTCATAAATGATTTATGTTTTCATTGGTTCAAGTTATCATTCATCGACGATCGTAAATTACTACTTCTTATCAGGGATCCTATTACAACGGTCTCTTGCAGACGCAGTTACATGCTTTTCTAAACTGGGGCAGCGTCAATAGGATGGTATTAACCCTTTATAAGGCGGTAGCAACTATATTGCCACCTTTTCGTTTAGTTCATAACGCAGGAATATAAAGTGAGAAGTGTTCCAATCTTATGAAATCTACTCGTTAGGAGTCTGGCAACACTTCTTATTACTTTTTATTGAAATACAGTGAAAGTGTCAGATTGGCGAAGAGTTTTTTGAAAAAAATGCGGGGATTTACTTTTGGACAAATGGTGCAATTTGATGAAAATTTGTAAAAACATCTATTTTTGATCCGAAAATTTCGTTTAAGAGTGGTAAAAATTTCAAAGAAAAAAAACCGAATTAATGAACGTCTGTAATCTGTGGTCTCATTTTTCAACTTATCCTAAGAATGCAGGGGCTATTTACTGTTAACCAGATAATTACCAGTAACCCACCTTAATATCTTTCTGAATTTCTGATCCAGTTCGATTTGTCGAGGTTCAATAGACTCCAAACTAAATTTTCAGGACGTTGAGGAATATTCACTTTCTAAAGACTCCAAATTACTGGGATTTATTTTTCGTGTTTCAAAGGATTGCTATTCAGCGGAAGATCGAGCGCTCCGCTCTTTGTTGACTTCCATGGAGACACCCACTAAACCTCCCGAGCTACCAGGATCTCTGTCAGTTTTTCGACCGCGATCTTCTGTCCGTTCGTCGAGGTGTTTTTAAAACTGTTTTCATTCCTGATCTACGATATTCACTAGTTGTTCACTAGTTCTGCATAATGGGGATTTCGACATCCATTTAAGGATTAAAAATATTTAGTTGTATATTCACATCATTTTAGGCCTCTTCATATGTCAATCTATCGATCATATCGATGTACAAATGAAGTGCTCTATCTCGTCTTCGAATTCTCCAATCAAACGTTTCCTGGCCACGTCACGGTGGAGAAACACCGAAAATCTAGAACTCGAATCTAGGGACGGTAAAAACTTTTAGACCAACACGAAACAGATGACACGATTAAATTATATTACATCAAACAATCCCCGAACATCGTAATTGAAGCTGATCGAAAAACAATTCTTCACTAAACAACTAACAACTGCAGAAATGCCGATGCGCTGAAACATGAAAGTGCCATTGAACATCAAATTACACAAAAATCAATCAACTCAATCCCATCCATCCCCTCTCCTCTCAGCGCTAACATAATTGTACAGCAAAGTGTATTCTTGGATCTCGATGCCACGAGCCGTGTCGAATGAACAAATGGAAAATCATCTTTCTTTTCCAGTTGGCAAAGTCCAAACAAAACTATTCAATAAAATGGAAGTCGGTGTGGCATTGCGTAGTTGGAAAGACACGTGCTTGGTATGCAATCGAAAGGGGTTAAATTCATACGGTTAGGTTATTCAAATCCAAAGCATCAACTTTGTTCATAGCACCATTTTATTAGACTACTATAATACTGTAGGAAATATTGGTAGGTAATAAAAAGGCGCAAAAAAGTCTATCCACCCTGATGAACCTCATTACATTTTGGCGTACACAAGCATGTGTCTGTCATTTTATTCAATGCAAACATAGCCTAGTGGTCCGAATTCACAATTTAGAAAGACAAAAATGTTTGTAGCTAAACTTTATATTCTAGAGCTACGATGTTAATAAAAAAGGATAAACAAAGCTAAAATAATAAAGAAATCACAGGTCATATATTGGGAAATGGTTGAAACAAGATATACTTTCTAATATGTAGTTAGAGAAAGCTTGCTCTCTTTAAATTCCAAGTAATGAAAAAATTAAATGACACGTGATGACCACATTAACATAACATATTTGATAGGTGTAGTAAGATGTACAAATACGAAGTGAAGCCATGCTGCAAATTTCCAATTTGAACTCTCTACATCAACAATGTTGCGATTCTTCTACCTCTAGTGCATGAATCCTCTCGTGCAACGAAATCCACCCACACACGTTACAAGCAACGATCAGAAAAGTACATCATCGTGGAATCAGATTAGTCTTCAGGGATTCATCCTAGTACCACAATTATCGTTCAATCTTGCCATCGTTTTCGATACCTACAGCATGCGAAGAAAGGATAAAAGAATAGCTGTGCTGCTAAGCTGCTCGATGGAAATCTTTTCCCCTAAGGAGTGATAAGATTCTAGGTACTGTACTTTCTCTGAGTATGCCAAGATGGTGCTCCGTTAGAGGTCATGAAACTCATACAACAGAGAGTGAAAAAGAATTCCTTTGATCGCAGAAATAACCTTTGCCAGAGCTTTTCAAATCCGCCAGCAACATTCTTTATCCTGGGAATTGTTTCAAGGAGAAAATGCCAGCATCCGACGAAGAAATTGCTGATTGTGCATCGCGGCCATAATCCTCGTCAGTTCCAAGAAATAAGAAGCGTTAAATTTTTGAAAGTTAGTACCGACGGTGTAGTGGGCTATGCCGCCAATTCCAACGAAAACTGTGAAATATTTTTTGCTTACTAGATAACATTCAAGTTATGCAAACGCAAAAGTTTCATCCGTGAAATTTACTTTAAAAATTACTGAAATTTGTGCTTACTTGTATCTATAGTAAAATCATCGTAGAAGAACTGCGCCGGTGGCAGGTACCTTATTTTTTATATTTAATTTTGTATATTGTGTGTATTAGATGTTTAGCCACAAGTCGTGATTTTTCATCTCCATTGTTTACATAATTTTGTTAGTTACTATATAGGTTATGCTTTCGCAGGAAAGCAACTTTTGCCTTAGGAAGTTTTGAATCGTTTTCTTCCCAGTAGCACAACTAGAGTTTTGGTACTGGTAGTACCGGTACCGGAAATCCCGGGAATACCGACCAATTTTTCGTACCGTAATACCGGTACTAGGGTGGATGTACCAATAGTCGCATACTTAAGGAAAACTTTTGCTATAAAATTGATGAATAGACCTGTAGGCAATGTTAATATATTAAACGAAAACTTTCAATCCCTACTTCATAGGAAAAATATAAAGATGGTTTAATACCAAATTTATGTATTCAAAACCGCTTGTACCACTATAGGAACACATGTACCAATAGTGGTGCAATCGCTAATTTCGATTCCTATTGTTGCAAATTCCATTGATTTCTTAGCTTGTAGTGCACTATGTTGTAGATATATTATGTGGCTTAATGTCTGCGAATGGAAGATGTTTACTTGCAATTTTAAATAAGACTCAGGATCAATTTTCTACATGACGCCAAATGGCAAAAAAAGTGTTGTATAGGTTGGGACACTTCAAACAATTTAATAAATTAAAGGCAATTTTTGAATAAGAATAAGTAACTGAAAGATTTATTTACTTCCATTTGACAAAGTTAATCTGACTACCAGTTTTTACATGTAAAAATTGCACGCAATTTTGTACGCATGAGTAATTGTATGGTGTCCCAACCTATACGACACGCTTGTCCCAACCAATTTTTCGAAGAAATAAAATCCAATGAAGCAAACGCAAAACCCTGATCGGTAATAACATTTTAGTTACTTTTTAACACTTTAAAATTGTTTACGTTGAAATTTCAATGAAAACTTTTTCATTTAATTTAAGATGGCACAAAAATCAGCACAACAAAAGATTTTTCGCTCGTTTTTTGACACTGCTTAGTGCAGCTGTGACAATAATGAACTATAACTTCAACTTGGTATAAAAAGTGAGCTACGATCGAGTCTAGTATGTGCTAAAAATAACAGATGGCAACACTGCATAGGAACGAAAATATCGAGCTGTCCCAACCTATACGACAATCCCTTACACTCAGGTTTTTTTTTATACGCGGGGGATACAAATGAAATTTTTCAAAATCTTTTCATCGCGTAAATTTCAAAATCCGCGTAAATGAAGACCGTGTAAATTTAGGAATCCGCGTTAATGGGAAACGTTAATGGGAACCTCGTTAATGGATACCGCGTAAATTTTAAAATCAGCGTAAATGAAAACCGCGTAAATTTCAAAATCCGCGTAAATGAAAACGCGTAAAAAATACCGCGCAAAAAACGCGTAAAAAAACCTGAGTGTACCGGTATTTACGGTATTTGCAAGATTTTTGATAGATAATATAGCTGGATCTGAAACTTGACGAGAATCAAAAGGTTATCGTTTCCGGAAACCTAAAACGGGAAACGGGAGTAACAGCGCACTATAAATAAAAACACATCGCGACAGTAAAGTAGTTTTTGGCTTTGTTTCAGTTTGTCCAATCCACACTGGACGCGCTGGGCGACTCATAAACGACCTATATTTTTGTATTGGAAATATTGCGACAGAAGCGTAAATTTGAAACGGTACGAAACTCATGTACGGCAAATGTGATGATTGATTCGTCTTTGGGAAATTATGAGCATGTTATCCGAGGGAAAGCTATTTGTTCAGATATGTGTGAAGGCAATACTTTCTATATATGCGTTGTTGTAAACTCGCAAGAGACGAACTGGAAACTATCTGTAGCACACAGTTGTACCAATTACAAAGATACTTTGTTGATCAGAATAACCTTTCAGCCAGGCACGTAGCCAGAGGGGGGGCTAGGGGGCTAAAGCCCCACCCGAAATTTTTCAAAAATAAATTTAAAAAACCGGCGACTTTTAACAAACTTTGTTGCTTATTAGGTTTGAACAAATTATTGAGAAAAAGTTGAAGAAGGCTATTCCTAACCACCAAAGGCATTGGTCACGAAATTAAGTGTGCTTTATGCTTTTGCTCGAGCCAGTGCGAAGCGAACGACAAAAATAGTAACTTTTACATTGTGTGCTTGTCCGAAGAATAAAAGAAACTGTTACTATAATTGTCGAAATCAGTGAGTAGCAGAAGCAAGAAGTGGTGCTCCAGCCAAATACGGTGATTATAAAATAATTAATAATTCGCATAGGACCGAGCATTCATAATGTGGAACATTTCCTGAAGGTGTAAATGGAGGTTAGACTTTCGGAAGCCGCCTTTATCGAGTTCTACCATGTCAGGCATTTAGCGCTCAACAAATTAGCCCAGACGAAACCATTCATTTCGCACAACTTAAAACACATGGTTGTGTGTGACAATGCTATAATTAAGACCCTTCAGTATATGGACGATGAGAAAATCAATGTTCCGCTACAAGATCGGATACCGCTTACTCGCAGATTAATGTCACATTTGGAGAAATGGAATCCATTCGGAAGGGCAATTATTGAGGGCGAGAAGTAAGGAAGAAATCATATATTCGCGAACATAAAGGCAGCAACTACGATAATGACACGGAAATGTACAATAGCGAAATAGAAATAAGCAAGACATAGTTGGTGAGGAAAAACACATTTCCTCGCCTCGTAAACAGGTTTCTACGTGCAATGGCTAAGCGCTTACACGAGATCTGCCGGACAACCATTTAAACTCGTTATATTATTTTTATTGTTTACATAAGGAGATATATAAAAGACCCACGGCCCCGTTTGTTATTTTTAAATGATAAGTTTTTGAATTGCACACAATTTTGAATTTCTGTATTAGGTCAGTGCACACTGTACACTCTGTTCTCTGAACTGTGCTACACAAAAAGTAGTTCAATTTGTTTGAGGACGATTCAGCCGTGAAGACAGTTTTTGTTTCGCGTCATTTTAACGCAATACCATTTTTGTTGACGCTTCATTTCATTTTTACGATGAATTCGTTCCGTACTAATACACTGTTAATCCGTGATATCTGCAACAAAAGGATTAAAGCAAATTCTTTTGAAAGTGGACAGGTCAAAAAGTGGTAAAACAATAGGCAACTAAGCGACTAAAATGTTGGGACTGATTGAATCTATAAGCTAATAAGTTAGGATAAGTGTTTTGATTTCATATCTTCAGTATGTGATAGTCTTCCGTTCTGTTTTTGCTCGCCATGGAATAAAATGAGAGAGATAATCTTAAATAAGAGAGATATGAGAGGAAAAAAAATCAATCAATCGAAATCAACTCAAGATCACTCTTCTTTATTTTCTATACACTCAACACGAGTGCTTTCGGAATTGCGCTCTGATCTTATAATTTCGTTATCCGTACAACTTTGATGAGTTGGGTACAACAATTTTATTTGAATCTTTTTCCCAAATAGTGATAAAACAAACCTGTAATTAGACAAACATTACAACTTTCTTCAAGAAGTCATACATCTCTTCCAATCTTGATGATGATTTAAAAAAATCAAGAGCTAATTATTTTTATTCAAAAACAAACCAATTAGTGAGAAGATTAGTGTCCACATATTTGTTTAATGAATTGACAAAAAGTTTTGCCAAAGTTTTACAAGGAACATATAATTTGCTGCAATTTAAAAACAGACAACTCTAAAAGAAAGCCTCTTCGGCAAATTAGATGTAAGCGCGATGTGTTCTCTTTTATGTGTCGGAAGCAAGTGATGCTGAAATTATTAAACTCACCTGTTTATAGTTTCTAGTTATTTTGGTGGTGTCATCAATGTTATATTTACCAAATTTTACGTAAATTAGTAGCATTCACTAATCAGTGCTAAGTAATTTTCTCTCGATTAGTGAACATGTTCTGAGCATTTTCACTCAGTAGATTAAATTCTGGGTAGTTTCTATTAGTAGATTAAATCATTGGAATGAATATTTTACATTGTCCCAAAACCCATGAAATCGGAAATAAAACCTTCAAATGTTCAAATATAATATTTACTTAAGCTTGGTAATCTTCTCAAATTCCAACGGTTTTGCAAGATTGCTGAAAATCAATAGAGCTAATGTTCTTATTCTTGCTTTGTAGTGAAATCAGTAGTTTTTTGCACTCACTTTACATTTTGACTTTCACTATAGTTTCAGGGACCTAGGAAAATCAGTCTACGATATTTTTAATTCGAATGTTCAATGATATAAAAAATATCTAAAAAGAATCTACTTCAATAGATAAATAGATAGTTATTTTCAGTTGCCTGATAATATTGTCGAAGATAGGCTTTAACCCATTCCCCACGAGAGTAAAAAAAATATGTTTTTTCAGGATTGTTGTGATTACGACATGATCAGTATCATTTAAATTGAAAATTTCATAAAGTTCAGTTGACGCAAACTTCGGATGAAGGCACAGAACTAATAATAGTAGCAAGACACCTGATGATGAAAATAGGAGTTGAACCTATTTTCCGCATCTACAAATCACCTGCCTTATCTGAAGATTTGAAGCAAATTTCGATATTCACTTTGTTCTGACATTCTTTGCAACGGTAAACTTGGATTTCACACTGATATATTCCTATCCATGGGGACAACCTTGACGTTGGTTTCGTTCTCCTGGTTAGCAAATGCGTGTAAAGTTTCGTGAGACGGGTTTTGCATATTTTTCTACTCATTCCAATTTAGCGTCTTCTACAAATTGTAAACGTGTAGTCTAGAGTGCGTAACATTTTCAAGCAGCCCTAAATACTTTGAACTCCTGAATATTCATTTTTGTAATCAGAGAGATGCCTAACTTGTAAATTAATAATAATCAAATTTAATTCGTCGATGCACTATAGCCTCTCTTGTAATAGAAAACATATTTTTAGGGTTTTTAGTGTCCATTGTCTTAGTTTTGGAATTGTTTTCACTAAGAACTTTTCATAATTACGTTTTGTTTCCAGTGACTATCTCAAGTCATCAGAATTAATACATTTATGCAATAATTTTTAAGCCCCTCCCGAAACAAAATCCTGGCTACGGGCCTGCTTTCAGCATACAAAAGTTTATCAATGAGATCACGATTTTTGTCGATAAGTTTCACTATGAAATGGTATGAATTTTGTTGAAAAAATAGAGTACCGGTATTTTACCGGTACTATTGGTACTGAGGGCTTTAATGCCGCAATATCGGTTCACACCAGAAATGATCGGTACTAGGAACCTTAAAATCAACTTGCCTAAATTTGCACTGCATATAGCGTTGGCGGTCTAAATATCTGTTTATAAATTAATAGTATTCCTGTTTATAAGAGGGGATGACTAATTTATATACACTGAAGTCTTTTTGTGCAGTTTTTTATGCGACTTTTTATGCGGATTTTCAAAGTTATGCGATTCTTTTAATGCAGCTTCCTTTTAATTTTTAGGGCATCACCTGAAGCGACTTTTATCGAAAGATAGATCCTCGTGAATGCACATGCTTAAACAAAAGACATAAAATGTTTATGTCTTTATTTTGGATTATAAATTACTAGTCTTTGGGTTAAGGATGTGAGAAGCATTCTTGATGCAGTGAAAATAAAAACAGAAAATGACTGAATACCTTTTTACCTTTCTCATAATAAAACTTATACAATCGGTCGGAATTCCGACTTTTTAACCGAGGCCCGCAGAGCCGAATCTCTTATACCATTCGACTCAGTTCGGCGAGATCGGAAAAAAGTCTCTGAGCTCTTTTTTTTACTTGGTGGTAAAGCTTTTACGCCGACCCGGCACACGTTCAGTAGCTAGACCATACTACCGATTTCGTCCGTAAGGGACTCTGAACAGAGAAGATAGCTCTGAACCCTATTCCTCGTGCAAATGCACTTCACTTGATTCCAGGTCTAGCTGGTCGTGCTAGCTTTCGCTTGTCTCGTAACCGCCATATCAGTCCTGCATGGCATGATATTCTACATGCCTTTCTCTCTACGTTGACCAGTTGGATGCCGTGGTCGATCCGGCGACTCCGGTTGGAGGGTGGCTTCCGGTTCACTGGTTCCCCAAATACCCTGGTGGTTTGTCGCGTTCGGTACTGCTAGGCGTAGTCCCCGACGATGGAGCTAGCCTACCTCGGCGGAGAGTTCCCCGACGAACGAATGTCTCCTGCAACCGTTGACGGACACGTTATTCTTCTTTAGATGCAGTCCGGCGATTCTCGGTGGAGGATTGCGTCCGGTTCACTGGTGCTCCGGTGATTCGAGCCGGCGATTCGCTACGGACTACTCGGAATAGTCCCCGATGGTAGATTCTTCCTACTCCGACGAAGAGTTCCCCGGCAGTGGAAGATCCTCCAAAACTGATGCTACCCGGGCAGATGCCGAGATCGGTCCTGCGATTCTGGGTGGAGGGTGACTTCCACTTGACAGGCACCCCGACGAGCATCTGCCGGAGCTACTTCCCGATCTACTCCAACTAGTCCCCGCCGGTGGGCCTAGTCTACTCCGACGGAGAAATTTCCCGACGTTGAAATTTCTCTCGAAATCGTTATCTCGATGCTGGTCAGTTAGGTGCCGAGGTCGGTCTTGCGATTCCGGGGAGTCACGGTTCCGACAGCATAAGTCATTAAGTGACTTTACGCTTGTCTGGACATGCCGCAGACTCAGGTGATTCGCATTTAATGCCAAAAGATCCTGACTCCTGTGTTGCAGAAGAAAAAAGAGTTAAGTAGCCGGAAAACTCTAAGCTTGCTCATATGACCCTACTTCACGCTTTTCTAAACTGTCTTACTTCAAATCCTTGCTCTTCCTTGAGTACTATGGCTCTTAATATTTCACACCTTATGTGGTTTTTATGCGTATTTTCAAAATTATGCAGTTTTTTTAGGCGGATTTTCAAAGTTATGCGGTTTTTTTATACGGGTTTTCAAACCAAAAACGTTGTTGTAATGACTAGGATTGGCAAATATCTTTCGGCCAATTCAATTTTTTGTTTTAATTTCTTAGTAACTTATTTGCATTTCCTTATAGGGAGGCGTATGGCGTAAAAAAAATGTACCTTAATGATTCCTTCAGGTTGAGTTTTAGGTGGTTCAACAATTTTAAGAACCGGTACGGGTTACATAGAGTGAAGCTGTGTGGGGAAAAATTATCCGCTGCTGCCATACCATTTGACTCAATGCGTTGAACAAAGATGGCAGACGCTGCTCTAACCAACGGCTTCAAATGGGTAGTGAGATAATGGAAACATGGCAAAAATAGGCTCATTACCCTACTATGATTTATTCTTTGTAACTAACTTTAACTTTTTATTACTTTTTGTTTTTTAAAAATACATGGGGTAATGCTTGAATGAAATTTTTTGTTTTGTTTTAAATATATCACGCTTCAAATTTATCACGCTAAAATACAGACCTACCGTGATATAATCGAAACATTACTGGATAAAAATCAAACCAAAACACTATACTTATATTGTCTTGTTTGCTTTCTTTTAATTCCAGGTAATTGTAGATCACATTATATCACGTTGCGGCACGATGACGATTTTAGCGGAATGCACACTGACTTCATCAGGTTTCTCTGCTGATTATATTATAAGAGTAGCTTAGGAAATGGTAAGTAGGAGTTCAAATCAATCCGACCCACATTAAAACTCCAAGAGCATGATAGCATCACAATAATTGCAGATGAAACGGGAAATGTCACCCACTAAAACACTATCAATTGCAGCGCACATGGGCACATCTCCAAAGTTGTGACAAAAATAGTAAAAATGGGTTTATGTAATTAAAAATTGGGTCTTTGACTAATGTTGAGTCACTGAATCGGTTTCAGCGATCAGTTTTGAAATTCTATAATTCTTATTTCGAATTGTTATGTGTAACCCATTTGAAAGCGTTGGTCGTTAAAGGGTTAATATACATCTTAATAATAGTAGTCAATCACATAGGATAGCAGAAATGGTTGACCAAACTAAAGAAAATCACTTTTTCAGTAAGATGAGTTGGTTAGGCAACCAATTTGTTAAAAGATTTATGAGCTACCTGGCGTCTTCATATGGGTATCTTCAAAAACATAGATATAAAAACTTCGGTGCAAAAAGTGCGCTACAACCTGTACATCTTGGAACTTCACTAAATTTTTAATCAGATTCATGCTAAGTTACCCATGGGTGATAATTTCAAAATTTGTAAGACGTATAAAGATAAATTACTAATATGATATTCAATTTTTCAATTGTTTTTCTTGAAGCAGAACAAACGTTAATAACTTTTGCACGAAAAACTTAAATCTATAGTACTCCAATCGACCGTGTAGTTCTTGAAATATCACCATTTTACTTTTATAAAACTTGTTTATATGTTAAATTGCAAACCATTGTTTAGAAAGGTAACTAGCTATCTGTTAAAATGAAAATCTTTTGCGATGTCCAAACAACCATGAGCATTAGGCCGTTGCTCAGTTCTATATACGTATTAGACCGGAAACAATTTTGACCTTTTTTTCGGAACACTGCTAATTCAAATGGTAATTGGATGCACAAATCATATGCAAAATATGAGCTTTGTCCGGTAGCTCTAGTCCACTCACAAGAGGTTTCAAGTTTCCATAGTAATATATATGAAAACTCGAAAAGAAAAACTTAAAATTCAATAAAAAATTCCCCAGTAACTTTGCATACCTCAAAATTTATGGTCGTGTAGCTTATTTTATAACGAACAGCTTTGTTGAAGATTGCATAATGATTGGAGGTTCCCCGACAAAGTTAGTTAACTTTGAACACCAACCGATTTTTTTTTTAAATTTCCTATTCTAAGCATGTGCGAGAAAGAGAGGCAACACATAACTTTATAGGAGGATATCCTTTTACCGCACAACCGGATCAATTTGCAGTCTTTGGCAATGTTGATTCTTACACCTTAAGCTATATATCTGCAGATTTTGGGATGCACAAGATGATTCTGGGATTTCGTACTGAATTTACTGCTTCTATTGCCCATATTTCATATATTTTCACACACAAACTTGAAAACTCTTGTGAGTTAACTAGAGTTTTCGGAAAAAGCTCATATTTGACAAGTGGTATGTGAGGCCAATTACCTGTTGATTTAACAGTGTTCCGAAAAAAAGTCAAAATTGTTGCCGGTCTAATACATATATAATACTGATATAGCGCGTACAAGCGTTAATGATATTTAAAGCAAATATGCTTTGCATATGCCATATTTAGTGCCATTATAGAGCAAATATTAAGCCAGTTTAATGGTAATGTAATACTATTTTTCTTCGTTATGCATCTCCGCTTCAGGATAACATTCGACATTGCTTCGAACAAATGCAATATTGCCCAGGCAATAAAAGGAGCGCACTTGTCGTGAATGACGATGCAAGATACTCTACTCAAAACACACTAAAATTGATTTTCGTAAAATATTAATCATACCGAGTGATTAAAATATTCATAACACGTCATTTGAAGTGGGAAATTTATCAAACAGTAAAGGTAGCATAAGCAAATGTTGCAGAAGCAGTGCGGAAAATAACAGCCATTGAAGCCGTCTAACAGCATACGCAGTGTCGACAAGGGACTTTGAAATTTGACATTCCACATTGGAGCTGCATTCATTAGTGTATTAAAAATTAGTGAGTGATAGAGTGATAGAAGTTCGTCGAATAACAGTTGCGGTTTACATCAGAACTCAGGGAATGGCGTGAAGAAGTGCTGTGCAAAATGTCAAAACGATTGGTCAAGCAAATTTAGGATTATGATGCACAGAATTTTCTCGAGGTGCCTCCGGAAATTTACTGTTACTTGCACAATTTATTGTATTTCGCAATGAAAACTTAGCAAAATATTGTTCTAATGTTACATTAGTATATGAAACTTGATTGATACATGACTGCCCCAAAAAAATAAAAATTGTTTTTTCTTTCACCGCACTCCACTTAAATCGTAAATTTCATAGTTTATATGGAAATTAGTAGACACAACCGGACCGTAGACACAACCGATCGGTTCCAAAATTTGCACAATTACTAAGGGCCATAAAAGGAATTAATAGAGCCTGGTGAAGCTAAAAGTCAAAAATTGAACCAGTTTAGTGACCACAAAGATCTCTAATGGTTAATTCAAATCAATTCAATCAATTAAAAAAACTGGGATTACCTAGTTGTCATCAGTCCTGACAAAGAAAAAAAAATCTCAGAAAAAGATTTGAGAATATGGTATAAGAAAAACAACTTCTCACTATTAGGTGAATTACATCTAGATTTCATAGAAACAATGTTTGATTAAAATACACACGTTTATCTTAATCCATTCCAACTAATTTGTTTCTTACCTGAGAGCTATTCCAAATTAAGCTTTATAAAAACTACCATGCACAAAATTTAAAAAGAATGTTTTTCGGTTTTGGCGATTCTAGGCGCAGATAACCACCTAGTTACACGAAAAGAAGACTTGATTCTGAATATAACGAAAAATACTAGATCGCTCTGAAAATTTAAAAAAAAAGAAAAGCAAATAATTCATTCTCCATAATTATTTGTTCTAGAGAAATTCTAGATCTTAAACTTTAAAGTGTTATAAAACATTTAATACGTATGCAATTATTCTGAGAATTTGGAAATATATAATTCAACGTTAGTACAACAATAAAAAATATAATATCCCCAAAAATTGAGAATTTTTTTTTCGTTTCAGTCTCCGGACACAGTAAGCCGCTATTTTGGTTATGGTATTGAATGTATGGCGCAGCTGTGTGTGCGTAGGGACTTCTCGACGGTAACGTCTTCAATCGCGTGAGCGTTTGCATGTCACGTGTACAAATTAATTTGTATAGTAGTGTTGTCATTACCATATTTTTTTATGATCGCGCGGTCTAGATTCTAGTATATAATTTTGTATTTATTATCCGTCGCGAATCCCGAGCCCAATCTGACACGTCCAGGAGGGATCGAAACGCGGTCAAAGTTAGAAACTATGTTACAATGTTTTAATTGCCGCAAGGTTTAACTGTATCGATTTTGTTGGCTATTTTCGGCAAATTTAAGACTAAGAGAAACTAAAGCAAATGAAATTGAAAATTAGAAACTACCGACCCACGAGAAACCACCGCACGGAAAAAATCCGTTTATAAATTCATGAACAAAAAATCGCGGTATCGTGAACTGAACAATTTACGAAGTTCCTGAAATTATGGATAATAAACCTCGTATTCATGAAACTATGACTTGGGTGCAACGCCCAACTCCTACTTAGAAGAAGGCAAAGGATTCTTCATATTTCCTTTCGATCGTGTCCATATGAGCCTGCCTAGTCCTAGTTTTCCGTTCTAAGTTTATAACTGATTCACTCTAGAATACCTATCCGTCTTTCAATTTCATTTGCTTTCGTTTCTCTTCCCGATCAGAACGACATAACAGAAAGCTATCAAATTTATATCTCATGTTGATATTTATTACTCACAGTGTTATTTTTGTGATATCCCAAGAATATATCTTCTGGTGATATCATTGAACTGCTAATATGATTTTAATGTACGCATATAACGATGATGTTATAATATATTACATATTCTTTCACAATTATCTTTGAACGCTAACTGTACACTGTAAAGCGGGTAAATGACCAGTTTGTTAAAGCCCCAATAAACAAACCAATCGATCAACTGTGAATTATTGTTATATTACACAAATGATCGTCTATTTGCTAATACGCTGAAGCCTCCTTTTATGCGTATTTATTCAACTTTTTAAAGCAAATTTTCGAAGTTTTTATTGATTTCCTTATATTTGCGTTTTCCACATGGACATTCAAAGCTCCACGATTTTGAGAATAGATAAGTTTTAGATGCAAGTGGTCGGAAAACTTGAAAATAAGGCGTTTAACCCACTTGGTTGCATTTTGATTAAGAGATTGCCTATTTTCTGAGACACTCGTCTGACACGCAATTTCGAATATGTGGCTTATGATTTCAATGTTGAAACCTTTATTCAAAAAGTTTTGGAATCGCAAAATTATCAACAAGCTATTCTAAAAAATATAATTTTCATATAAAACTTATTTTAAAGAAGATGTAGGAAGTATCAAGCACACCAAATGAAATAAAGAAACGCGAATTCAAATAAAAAAGCATTTTTTAAACAATTTGTTATGGTTTAGTCAAATGATTCTATAAATAATTTCCTTTTAATTAATTGTGCATATTGCGAAAACGAATTTTCAGAACTTAAAAAAATTGTTTGATATATATTGATTTCTACAATACCGTTATGAATTTTGAGGATCTTCGAGGATCTTCAGTCCGATTTCTCCAATTTATGCGGGGTTTTCATAAACAACCGCAACTTGTCCAGTTTGTGGGTATCTGATTTTGTGCATTCTCCGAATTACCAAAGTATTTTTTTTGTTTAAACCCGCGCATAAAAATGTTTGAGTTTGAGATTGTTGTATCTTTTCATTCCACCTAAGGCAGTTTGACATTTACAATGAACTGACAATTACTTTGAATGCGCATATGTACTAACGTTTCTGTTGTATTCGATGGTGCTTCGTTCGTCTTAAAAAAACATCGAACTAACAAATTTTCGTAATAATCAAGATACTTGATTCATTATGTAGAAAGTTAAAAAAAGGAATAATGCGACCTGTTCAAATTGTTGAAATATTAATATTTGTGAGTATGCTGCATAAAGCTATCAATATTTCAAATGGCCTAGAAACCTCTGAATAAATACACATCCCAACTGGTATTATTGTTTGCTGTTACAATTTAAATGTGTTTTAGATAGTGCTTGAAATAGCTAAAAACTTTAATGTAAAAGTATTGAATAATTTACTCGTTAAAACTAAATAAAATTTAGAAAAGAAGATGTATTTTAGAAAACATGAAATATTCTAAAATTCGTCACACCGAAGAATCCTCAACAATTTCTCAAATTTTATGATTATCTGTTATAATATTCGCAGTTGATAGATTGAACTATTGTAAAAAATTCTATTTCTGCGAATTTATTAGATGTGAGATAATTGTACTGGTTTGCTTAATCTTCCCCATACTAAAAATGCTAATAACAAAACCCCAAAAGCGACTTTACTTGAAATCTCAAAATGCAAGCCTCAAAACTTTGTATTTGTTTCATTGAATCTATTCGGAATCATAAGTAACATTTGTCGTATTCTCCGTAAAATAATGCAGGTAAATTATCTGCTAAATGTTACCATATCGCATCGACATTATTTCTAAAAATCGTGTAAATCATGTTAACGTGCAAGAGAAACGCCGAAGCGCACTATCCAGATTCTAAAAATAGCCCCACTTTCCTAATCTGAAAACATATTATAAAGCTATTCAGTCTATCGTAATATAGGCAGCTGTAGTAGTGAGCAAAACTGTATGAAAACAAAGCGTATTATACAAGGAAAACAAACAGTCCTTAGGCTTTGGCAAAGTTCAATGTGTGCGTTCTGGAAACATCTTCTGCATCTATAATCGTTTTGCCATTGACGGATGCGTGGAATATTATGCTAACATTAAACGTCAGTCGAAAACAACGTCATTGGCTCATACAGGAAATTTTCCCGTCAAACTCGGAATACCCAGGTTCAAAGCGGCAAAATCGACAAATAATAATCTGCGTGTCCATAATATAATCACTATAAAAATCAGCCAGCATATGTATGCAACCATTTGGCAATGCTATAAAAGCTTTTGCTGCATGAAGCTTTTTGCTCCCAAGCAAAAAGTGCCCTAATGTATGCTTTATTTTTCTCGTATTCTATTTTTAGACGTGCACGCTAAAATCGTTGATGTTATACAATAAGTAATACACGCTATGTTGGGTTTAATTATGCTATCTCACGTTGTTATGATCGTGTTATATTGCTATCAACGTTTGTTATAAATGTGATATTCGTAGAGAATTTTTTGTTAGAATTTTTGTTATTTTAACACCTAACGGTTTCTACTTTATAACAAAATTTGATAGGAATTTTTTCGTAACAAAATATCAGCATGCGTTATAATTGTGTTATTTCCTTCTGATCGGGTTAGTCTTAAATTTGCCGAAAATATCCAACAAAATCGATACAGTAGAACCTTGCGGCAATTAAAACATAGTAACATTCTATGACTTTATGAACTATTTCGCAAGCACGTACAATATTGAATCGTGACAAATGTATTAGGAATCATGAACTAGTTCACAACGCTTGAAAGGATTCATGGATAATATTTCGGGTTTCGTGAAATAGTTCACGAGAAGATATGGTTTGATTTTGTGACCCAGCTCAGAGCTGCGGAAACCAGATCATGTTCAAGATGTAACAATTCATGAATCAGTTCATGTCGGACTCTGAATAACGTTCCAAATGCTATGAGTAAAATCACTATTGAACCTTTGGTTCTATGAATAATGTTCATAAAGCGGTGAACTAGTTCACGTACAGAAATTCGATTTGATAATAGTATGGCGGAAACTGACTGAAGTTCACAAAACAAAAACAAATATCTCCACTAATAAAAGCGTTATATAGGCTTTACTGAATGGAAATAAAATATAATTTTAAAGCACATTCCTTTTGTTAATGGTTGCTGTTTTCGTAAGGTACAAATTTGATTGGTCCAGAATTCATGGCACGTAATCCACGATTTTGGGAACAATTTTTTTTTCGTGCTGAAGTCTATTACGCATCACCACGCCTAATTAACCAGAAATGCATGAAACGTCGAAATCTGGAGCCACATAGAAGAGAATCGTTCCCCTAAAAATCGCTCTTCTGGAGCCTAGGAAATCTCTGAACAAGTTTCGGAAATACGGTCTCCAACGGTTCCTTCGATATTACATCTCCCACAATTGAAGGCCCGGCGAGACGACAAAAGAAGAACAAAATAGCTACACCTCCAAACCCAAGTCCCATTCTGACCCAAAAGGCACTCAAGTCCGAAAAACTCGACGCTACAAATAAGGCGTTTGGATGCTTATAAACTGGACAATGGTTTTACTAGTGGAGGTTCAACAAGAAGCAGTCCAATTGAGAAGAGTCTATCTAGCGATTCAAGACCACATAATTTGTAACGGCTACTATTTTTTGTGATCTAGTCCACGTGGATTGGGAAATACTTTAAAACTTTATTAATTTTAGTGCATTGTTGAAATTAGCAAGCCATATCACTAATAGTTTTGGTGACTTAGAAACGCCTTTGTCCATAGAAGTTTTGATCTAGCAATGAACAAGTGTGACAATCAAATGGGCCTTATGATTCTGATTTTTTTCCCATAGATACTGAGCTTTTATTTCCTCCCATTGCATACTATCGCACTACCAGTAGGAACTCCTATTGTAGGCCGGCCCATCAAAACTTAACACCCAAGTAAATCAGTAAAGAGAAACACTTGTAGGGCCAGTCTGGATGCCAAGAAAAAAGTAGCCAAGTACCAATCATCAAATTGAGACATGCAATGATGGGCAGCATGATTTGATGCAAGGTCTAAAAGCACTATTTGTGTTCACGAGCTAATAAATTCATGAATCCAAAATTAACAATAATGCAACAATATTGAACACGTATTTTTAAACTATTTGACTAATATCGGTACAGCTATTACTGAGATACCGATTTAATGTAGATATTGTTCCATTTTGTTGAATTAGAGGAATCGATTTACCATTTAAGTTTGAACAATTTCTATACCTCCAAATTATTTAATTATCAACCATATTGCCACTAGCTCCCCAACGCATTTGCCCTGTTCGTTTCCAAACGTTCCACGCATTGTTTGTAATTAATCAATTATCATTGTATGGTTTTCAAATTATTGACTACCAGTGTTATTACCAACTCAGTTGAAAATTGATACGTACTCTCAGTCAAAGCGGTTGGCTTTATATTGATGCAAACCGCACTCCGACATGTGCTCTACATTTTCTCTACATCACGAGCAGCGGCACCCGTTGGAAATTTTGCAGTCGTCTCCGGCTTAAACTGTTTCGACTCGCTTGTGACTCAAGACCGCGTCCGGCTGCTCGCTTTAATTACGAGACACATCCATCTGACTGACTGACTGGCGCTGACCGGCTGGGTGGGACAGGCCCAGCTGCGGTGTACCGACCACTAGGTTCAGCCCTTTGTGCATTTCCCCCCTATAGTTGTTATAAGCGAACTAATTGACATGCAGAACTCGTTTTGATCAACCGGCAACGATTGACACCGCGTCGGAACGAAGTGTTGAAAGCCAACCCACGGAAAGATGAGATCAATCCCGAGCAAAAACTTATTCGAGGAAGTAAATCAGTAGTTGTTAAAATATGTACAATAATATTGCAAATGATCGGCATATCTCGTTATATTATACCAGAGCCCGCATATTCCTCCGGGTTACTTCCTAATCGATGAACAGTGCTTCGTTTGCTCGGGATAACTACGTAGATCAACGCTCCTACGAAATCGCATATCAATGATAAAATCTGCAGCAGCCCCCAGAGGCTGACTGATTGGTGTCAAGTTGAAGTCAGCATCAGATCTCCGGCCGAACACGAACCAACCGCGTTGGCAGTTGTATTTCGATTCTTATGCGCGAACTGACCATGCATACTAAAAGTTCAGCGTTTCCTACTCGACCCGTAATGAACGTGAATTAAAAATCAATTAAAGAAGCGTGCTTATGTCCCCAACCAATGGCAATCTGATTGGTTTTGCACAGTAAAATTTGTTCGTTCGAACATTAATAAATTATCAAGTTTCATTACATATCAGATTATTTTTTCTTTCTGATAGTGCCCCAACATTTGCTTCCCCGTTAGTACGAGTAGTATGTGCGGCAAAGCGACGTAGGTATGTCAGCAGCTCCTAGCAATCACGATGCTGATTAGGATTGTGTGAAAGCTAATGGATCGTAAAATAATTTATTTCTTGTTCGAATGATAGATTCGCGATTACCATCAAGCGGCAATAACAGACACTAGCCGAGTAGTAATCAAACGCATTGACCGGCGGCCATCACAAGTCACATCACCGAGCGACGGAATGATTTCAATGCAGGAAACATTTTCTTCGGTTGAGTTTTATAACTTGATTTTCTTATAAGAATCGGGAATTTTTCCAAAACTTGACTTTTTAACAATGTCCCGGGATTTTGACACTACTCAACTTGAAGAATTCGTGCGATATAATTTTGCATACATTTGAGTTTAGGAAAGGTACCATATCCCACAGGTTGATATTGAGTTTGGTGTCGTATTTAATCCCCTTAACTACAAATCCGCATATCATTAGAAATCAGAACAAAATGACTTATTTAGCATTTCTTCATGCTATGCGGCGAATGGAAAAGGACAACACAAAACAGTAATAATGGACCATTAGACTGCCCAGAAAAATAATGCATTTTTGAAAACTCAACCTCTGAGTCGATTCATGGTCTCACCAGGAGTACTTGCTCCAAATTTGAAGTAAATCGGACAAGTCTAGCTACCGGACCAACGTGCCTGAAATTTGTATGGAATTTTTCGACAATTTACATGGAGAAAATCCACTAGCTCGCAATATCGCCGCTAGGTGGCACTGTATGCAACGCATTATTACTGTAAGTGAATATAAGAAAGACAAATTATTTGTCTACAACCGAAGACTGGCAACTCTGTCCAGAATCTGGAGACACTAACAGCAACGCTACTTGCGGGTAAAGGTGGTACTTTCCATAGTGATGCACGCACACATATATACTTTTACATTAAGCTTCCTGCTTTCATACGATAGAGGTGCTGTGATCTCTGTCGCTTCTCGTTTGCATGGGGGAAGGAAAGAGATATCAGTCTTCTTAATGTGTAGTCTTCGCTACAACTGTAACCCGACAGGGTAACAATTTAGCACTGGGTGGAAATATACCTATTTGTTGGTATACACTCCGTAGAGTGTATTTGTTGACATGTAAAATTATGCTCACCGCTGTTCGATACCGTTCACTTTTTCATGTAAATTTTGTTCATTTTCGCGTATTTGTTCGTGCAGCTAGGTTAGATAATTTTTGTTTTATATTTGTGAATAAGTAACATAAGGATTAGATAGGCCACCGCCTTCTTTTTGCTTAAAAATATGGGCTGATAATGCTACGGATCGGCGATGACAGATTTGCGGCGAGGTATTTGTTTTGGTCGAGTGCGAAAGGCGGCCATCGTGATACGACAGAGAGTGACAGACCACGGTGAAGAAAACATGTCCGCAATGCGCAGTTTCGGGATAAGTGAACAGCCACAACAGCAATTGTGTGAAGTGCGCGTGTGTGACGGAAGATATCCGTTGGAAAGTGCCGGCCCTTGGTTTGGTCATAGTATTGCTGGTGCTAGATTGCCATCGGGGGAAGCTAAATATAAAGGAGTTTTCGCTTCCCCGGCTAACCGCAAAGGATCCAGACGCACCATTCCGCCCTCGGTGGGAAGGATAAGTCGAACGAGCTTTGCTCTCCTTCGCAGCTGTTAGCCAAGGAGGGCGAAGCAGGGTGGAGAGCGGCTCCCCCTGGGAAGAACACTGCGGTGTCTTTTGGGATTCTTTGCGGGGAGCAAAGAATCTAGTGATTCGTCACCACCGTCGCTAGGAAGGTTCCGACAAAGGAGCAAAGCTCACCTCCCTGGCTAACTGCTAAGGACCGCTGCCGGAGCAACCAACGATACCAGCAGGACAGCACGGCCGTTGGAGTCCTGGCCAGTCGGAAAAAACCGTCGCGTTCCCGCTGTCGTCAGCAGCAGCGGACTATAAGGAACGACCAGCAGAGGAGAGTTTCGGGAGAATAAACGATAAAAGTAATTTATTTGTTTGTTTACCTTTTGTTGTGTTATGAAAATCCGAAATTCTGTAGGCCGCGAAAGGTCCGCCGGGCAAACAAGAACCCGAGTAGTGGGCGAACCATTACTTACATAACTTTGTCGAAGACTGCTAGTCAATCCGGCTTTGTTGAAAGAAGTTATTAAACTTTTAGCGAAGTGATGCCTGAATCAGTTATATACAAAGTTGTGGCGAAAAAGTGAGCTAAGTTTGTGATTTTTTTAAAGCGTTTTTGCCTTTTTTTGAAAAAGCAAAATACAGCTCGTTGATAGTGCTATCGAAGTTGCAGTAAAAAATAGGTTGAATTAAAAAAATATTGATGGTTGACGGAGTTATGGCCCATCCCCAGTAGCGAGTTTTTTTGGCAGAGGTTTGAGGTGAACGCTCTCCAAGTCGAACCGCTTAACTGAAATCAAAAAAGTAAAAAGATCATTGCAGAAAAATACATTGTGGTGTACTTGAACGGATCGGTTTCCCAATAAAAAAAAATTTTCCTGCAAAAAAAACATTAACCAAAAAATTGAGTTTTGTGGTGTTCAAAATTTTAAATAAAAATTCATGCCAAAAAATCAAACATTTTTGGATGAAAAAGGAAGTTTTTAGTCGACCGTTACCGGTAGTAGACGTAGTTGATCGGCGCTACGCTACAAGTATTTATTTGATTGATTTAATTCAAACCGAGCGCGATTTTCGAAAAAAAAATAGTCAGCATTATGTCGTGCAGTGTTCGATTAGTGATAATCGTTTCTTATGGAAGTGCGAGTTTTGCAACAAATCGTATCACGCGACCTGTGTAGGAGTGCAACGGCACCAAGAGTATCACATCACGTCTTTTATGATTCCTCTATGCTCGGATTGTCAGCATAATCTTAAAACGGGGATTGACACACGTAAAGTGCTTTTCCAACAGGAGCAGCTGTTTAATTTAATCAAGACGCAAACGGATTCCAATCTTCGAATGGCTGCTGACATCAAAAAGTTGAACGCATTTGGTGAACTGTTCGACAACATTGATCACCAGCTAAAAGAAGCGGTGACTAATGTAGATAATATCACCTGCGCGAAAGTTGATTATGCGATGTCAACATTATCGCGCACTATGGAAAACAACGCGGTCAATAAGGCCGATGAGCTCGTTGTTTTAAAAAATCATATAACGTCATTATTCAACATATCTATGGAATCCACAAGGAAGCCCATTGAGGAGTACGTGGTGGAGCTCACAACTGACCTGACTCGTGAGCTAGAAAAAATAAACTGCGAAGTTCAAAATTTAAGCGTAATAATCATTGACATGGCGTCTCAATGTAACGAACATACCGGTAACCAGTCGTTTTCTGCTCGTGATGCTCTTGACGAAATAAAATCACAAGCCAGCGCTGTTGGCGACGATATTTTAGACGAAGTAAGGGCAATTGTCGCAACAATTAGTACCCTGGAAACCAGTGTTAATAATGCTCGTTTGATACCTGCGGTGTCTCCCCCCAGTCTGATGGACGAATTGACCGTCGTTTCAAATAAAACTGCTATCTCAGGTTCGCAGCATAATCAAGTGGCAAAAGATGGATGGCGCACACTTGGTTGGAAAGGAGTGTGGCGCTCCGACTGGTCAGAATATGACTTACGTAAACAGCGTCGTATTAAACAACAAAAAGAGAAAGATAAAACAGCAAAGAGTAAAAAATCGAGAAGAAAACAGGGTACAAGATACAGCAATATCAACAGTAATAACAATAACAACTACAACAACAAAGATAGCAAGTGCAATAAGAACAGGAACCGCAATAAGTACAACAATAACAATAATCACAACTACAACCAAAATAGAAACAACAACAATAGCAACAAAAACAACAGCTACAAGTCCAATAATACCACCAACAACTTCAATAGAAACAGGCACAACATAAACAATAACGACCACAACGGAAACAGAAACAACAACATTAACAGCAGTAACAACAACAGCAACAACAACAACAACAATAATCACAGAATAAGCAACTACAACAGAAACAGCAACTACAACAGCAACAACAACTACAACAGAAATAACAACAACCACAACGAAAACAGAAACAGCAGTTACAGCAACAACAACAACAGAAACAGCATTTGCAATATAAACAACAATGGTCTTAACAACAATCATCATAACAATCAACATCATTGTTCGTCTTGCTCCTGTGAACGTTCGTGTTTTCGCCAATTTTAACGCACTTCTCAGAGGCAGACCAGGACAAGCATGACGCAGCTGGTAACAGTACAATAGTTTTAAACAATATTTTTACGAATAAAGAAATACAACCAACTTCTTCGAAAGCCACTGAAATTTTAGTTTACTGTCAAAATTTTAATAGAATGAGGAGCGCCGTAAAGATGAACGAAATTCATAAGAATATATTAGGCTCCTCATTTTCGATAATTCTAGGTACCGAAACAAGTTGGAATGAGGATGTAAAAAGTGAAGAGATTTTTGGTAGTGACTATAATGTTTTTAGAGATGATCGTGATTTACGACTAACCCAAAGAATGTCAGGCGGAGGAGTTCTCATCGCAGTTTCATCTATATCTAATTCCGATCTTGTCTCACCAAAACATGTATGGGTTAAAGCACATATCGCTGATGAAATGCACATTTTTGTCTCAGTGTACTTTCCACCGGATCTAGCTTGATCCAGATATGAGATTTTCTTTCAAGCAGCTGAAGAAATAATCTCTAATTTTCCTCTAAAATTTAAAGTTCATATTTATGGTGATTTTAATCAGCGCACCTTAGATTTTATTCCTGACTCTGAAAATGAGAACATTCTACTTCCTGTCGTTGATGAAAAAGAAACATTACAATATATGTTTGAGAAAATTGCATTGCTAGGACTCAATTAAATAAACCATATAAAAAATCAACACAATCGTTATTTACATCTGCTATTAACAAACATAATTGAAGATTTCTGTGTTGATGAATCTCATTCTCCCTTATGGAAAAATGAAACGTTTCACACAGCAATAGAATTCTCTATTTTTGTGCACCAGAATCATAATTCCATTGATTGTGGCTTCGAGGACGTCTTCGATTATAGAAAAGCAAATTATGAAAATATTAAATATAAATTAAGCAGTGCTAATTGGCAGTCCCTTTTAAAGAATCAAGAGAACATTGAAGAAGTGGAAGTGGAGATCTTTTATAATATTTTATGGCAAATAAGACAGGAGGAAGTTCCACTCACGAAAAAACGACGAAATCATGCATCCAAAAATCCAGTTTGGTTCAACAAGGAAATTATTAATTTGAAAAATCGGAAACAAAAAGCTCACAAAATTTACAGAAAACACAATAATCAGGATAATTTGGAAAAATACCCTAACATTCGTGACCAACTAACTTTGGCTATTTCTTCGGCACTAACTGTATATAATGCAAAAACTGAAAATGAGATCAAGTCATGCCCAAAAAACTTTTTTAATTACATCAAAACTAAGTTGAATTCATGCAACTTCCCATCAAAAATGTCTTTAGATGGGAAAGAGGGTGAAACTTCGAAAGATATTTGTAATCTCTTCGCAACATTTTTTCAAGAAACTTATTCTAACTATTCAGACAATGATCGTGACTTTGAATATTTTTCTTATTTTCCTGATTATTCAAGGGATGTTGGTGTCAGTCACATTAATGTTCAAGATATCTTGTCTGGTCTCAATGATCTAGATGCCACTAAAGGCTCAGGACCTGATGGTATTTCACCAGCTTTCATAAAGCAACTGAGCTTACGTCACCTTTATTCTGGCTGTTCAATAAGTCACTAGAATCTGGTATTTTCCCAAAAGATTGGAAAAAATCTTTTTAATACCTATTTATAAATCGGGTAAAAAATCTGATATTCGCAATTATCGTGGAATTGCCATTCTGTCTTGCTTTCCCAAACTTTTCGAATCCATCATAAATAAAACCATTTTCAATCAAGTCAAACATAAAATAACAAATTCACAACATGGGTTTTTAAAGGCCGTTCAACTAGTACAAACCTGTTAGAATTTGTTGATTACTCGTTAAATGCCATGGATAAAGGAAATCATATAGAAGCTCTTTACACTGACTTCAGCAAAGCTTTCGATAAGCTGGACATTCCCATGTTAATATTCAAACTTGAAAAATTGGGAATCGAGATGAGACTCCTCAATTGGATTAAGTCGTATTTAACAGATCGTCAGCAAATAGTAAAATTCTATGAGATGAAATCTGATATAATTAAAGTTACTTCGGGGGTTCCTCAAGGTTCACACTTAGGACCTCTTCTTTTTATTTTATATGTCAACGACATCTCTCTTATTTAAAAAAAAACATTAAAATTCTCATATATGCGGATGATACGAAGCTATTTTTAGAAATTAGAAATAATAATAATGACTATAATGTTTTTCACAATGAAACACAAATCTTTTATACATGGTGATGTAAATGTTTACTGGAATTAAATGTTAAAAAATGTAATCTCATGACTTTTAGCAGAAAACAAATCACGGCTTCCGTGTCAATTATATTAGGTAATCAAACCGTTCAGAAATGCGATAAAATAAGAGATTTAGGAGTTATCTTAGATAAAAAATTAAAATTTGTGGAACATTACAACACAATTGTTCATAGAGCTAGTAATATGCTTAATTTTATAAAACGCTTCGGATATCACATGCACTACGCAAGTTAAGATGGACAGTATTCCCTCTTCCATCTTATGAAGCACGTAGTATGTTGATAGATATTCAAACATTGAAAGAACGTCGGGACTATGCTATGATCTCGTTTCTAAACGATATCGTCATGCAGCGTATTGACTCATCTTACATATTGTCAAAATTAAATTTATATGCTCCTATTCGTCAATTACGCAATAGAAATTTGTTCGCGATAGGTCATCACCGTACAGACTATGCTAAATTCGGACCACTAAACCAGATGATGGCTGTGTATAACGAGCATTGTGAAAGTATTGACCTTACCATGCCCCGAACAAGTTTAAAACAGTTTTTCAACTCTTTACGGCATCATAGTACATAGGAACAGTTTACAGGATAGTATATAAGCAATTAATATTTGTATAATGTAGTCTACACTTGATTGACGAAATAAATAAATAAATAAATAAGAACCGTTCAAGTACACGAGAATGTAAATACAAACAATTAAAAAATATTATGAAAATCGAATGAATAGTTTTTGCGATATCACGTTCACCGCAACGGTACTTTTCAAACAACTTGGTTCCGAGATAATTGCTTTTAAATTTTTGTGTTAACTTCATGCGCGGAAGAACCAGCGCGCTGCGAACGGCTGAAATCTAGTGCTCCGACCTTGATGAAATTTCGCACAGATATTTTGAAAAGTATGTACTTTCAGAATATCCAATAATTTTTTTCGATTTTTTGAGTTCCAACTTTGTATATAAACCCTTAACTGTAACATATGTTAAATATAACTACTTTTTTAGTTTTTGATTGTTTTTACTCAACAAGAGGTCATGTAAAATCGTGTGTAATATTTTCGATATCAATAACAATTTTGAGTTGACAGATGCATTGCTCGATACTTCAGGATGTCTATTACCCACAAAAAATCAAAAAAGTGCGGAAATGAAATATATTTTTCTTTTTCACGTGGTTTCGTTTTTCGCGTTTTGGTCCATATTTTTTCTACATATTATTTTTCAAAAATTTCGGGCTCGGGCTGTGTACCTACTTGCAGGCCTTGATTGAGTAACATTCAATTGTAGTACACACAACATCTTTTGCAATGCCATTTGATTGGCATTGGCAAATTTAAGTATGTGATGAGATTGCTTGATAATAAACTTCTGAAAATAGTTTAGTAATTTACTTCGTAGTTATAAACAGCATTTAATGTAACTTATAACCAATGACAAATACTTCCTATATTTTCATCTGCTTCGAAAGAGAAAAAGAAGTATCAATGCTTCCGCAACCATCCATAGTAATAAATCAAGTTAAACTATGCCCAATTATCCATTTGATTGGAGCATCTTGTCACCTGGAAATTTATTGACCTTATTCACTGCTCCATGCACATTGCGTCATGCAATTTCAGAAATTATCAATCAAGTGTGTATATTGACGAGCACACAAAATTCGTATATGTGAAGTACCTACGTATGTACATGTTTCGATAAAATTAGGATAAAAATCCGTTGACTTTTTCGGTAGCAAGCAGTATGCTAGGGATGAAATTTAACCCAGAAACCACACGATCTTAATTAATTTCCATGTCGTACCCCATGTGTGAGGAAGGGTACGGTGTTAAGTGCACCGGAATTTAATTTCACCACGGTTTCACGAGTCAATGAATGAGGTGCTAACGTGTCCGATGATTGCACGTTCAATTAGTCTTCAACCTTGATATTTTAACATTCTCTGCACTACGGTTGGTTGAATTATTCGATCCTTCGGGTAGGGACAATAATGCTAGAATATGCACGATGGGTCACTGCATCTCGGGTAAAAGTACACTCTGCTATTTTTGATTTGATCATTCTTATTAGCTTCACGACAGTACAGTAAGATTCCGTTTTTGGCCCGTTCCGTTTTTGGCATGCTCCCATTTTGGCACACTCCGATTTTGGCAACAAAGGGGTCCGTTTTTGGCAACATTCTTGTTGTACATAATAAGTCTTTTAAAAATGTGCAATAGATATTTTTTGTATCAATTGACATCACATTTGACTTTATTTTCATATAGGTAGTCATATTAACCCTCAAAGGGAATACTAATATTTTTTTCCAAATTATGTTAAAATTGTCTCATAGTCAATGTATTGAAATTACTGTGATAATTTTAAAACGCTTTTCGAATGTTGTTTTAAAACAGTGTTATGCATTTAAGGGTTAACTATATTTTACACTATACGTGTTGTATTGAATGATCACAATAAGTATAGAAATGTATTTTTTAAGTATATTATAACTGGTAGCAGTGCAGCGTTCCTCCCAACAATTAGAACATTTTTAGAGCAGCTGATTGCTCAATGGCCCATCCTTGCAGCGATTGTATCTTTCGATGGATAATTCACCTCCTCCAGTGAAAGATTCCATCACTGTTTTACAGTGGAATTGCAGAAGTGAAAAAATTAAAAATTAAAATTGATTCCTTAAAAATTTTGCTGCATAATTTGAAATGCGATGCTTTTGCTTTATGTGAAACATGGCTTACCTCAAACATTAATTTCAACTTGAATGATTTCAACATTATTCGCCTAGACCGAGACACCCCGTATGAAGGAGTGCTTCTAGGAATTAAAAAGTGCTATTTTTTCTATAGAATTAACACCACCTTGTTTGCGGGCATTGAGGCTGTAGCTGTCCAAACGAACATTAAAGGCAAAGACATGTCTATCGCTTCTATATATATATAACTTACCGAAGTATGGACTTCGGATGGTTTTTTAAAAAGTTAAACTATATGGTTTGACGATCGAACTAAGACTGACTTTATTGCTTCATATCGATTAAACCTGAACCTACATATTATTTGTTGAAAACACAAATTGTTGGCGTTGCAGTCTGGGTGCTCAGCTGACGAATCATTCTTGGTGCAGGTGCCATGGACTGGACGGATGTGTCCGATGGTTTCGGCGATGGGAACTGATGACGATGAACTGATGAATTGATGACTGGGCTGTATGTTACTTGTGACTTCGTGATTGGAATCGTTTTGGAGTCAGGCTGGGTTGCACTTGTAACGATTCCCCCTTTGAGATCCGAAAGTCCCGTTTCGGATGCTGGAGGTTGAACATCTATTTTATAAGTTACGTTTCTGGGTTGGAAACAATTGGGTTTACATCTGATCCAAAGTAATGCTAGGAAGACAAAACTTAATAATGTCGACGCTGAATAACTTCCGAACAGTGTCCAAAATTTTAGATTAAGTGTATGTTGCTGGAGATAAACGTGTTCTAGTTTCTGGCGATTTCCAATGGTAACGTTGTTGATCAATCTCAGGTCACCGAAGTCTTGTAAATTCCATTTAATTAGGAGATTATGAAAAGCTCCTTGATATGTTTCAACAGGTGCGATTGATTCGGTGTTCTGGAATTGCTGATTATTGATGGTGATTGTGCAGTTGGAGATACTGATAAGGAAGTTTCCGTTAAGTGTTCGATTATCTGGTCCACAAGTTGTATGAAACATACTGTCTATTGCGTTTGATAACAGTATTGTGTTCTCGTTTATGAGCTTCTGGATGGTGTGATTGGCGAATGTTGAGTTACATAGTGCGTGTTTCCCTAGAATAATGTGTCGTATGCATTTGTCTTCAAGTTCTCGTATATATGATGACTTTTGAACATAGTCTGATGGGTTTTCAGTGGTGAATATGGTATTTCCGCTTTTCATGACGTGAGTAGGGTAGTCGATGATCATTTGATTATCATTGATCAAAGGGTAGACGTTATAAACGATTGACGTTGTATTTCCTAACCGGGGGACATGCAAGATATAGAGAAGTTGTTGATTTTTAATAGCAATTTTTGTGGTTACATATTGTAGAGCTTCATCCGGATAGTTGAGCTCCACTCCTTGGTCTTGTAGTAGCGTTTTTATTGTTGTAATCTCGTGTGTGGATAGAATTTTGTTGTTGGTAAGTGATATTTTGGATAGCGTGATCGTTTCTTGGATGTCTTCTAGCAGTTTACTTATGATATCGATGTTAAGCATTAGTATAACTGTTTCCCAGTCTCCTTTTATTTGTTTGTTACGGTTTAGATTAACGGAAATTAGGTTTATAGATGTGGTCAACTCCTGAATTCTCTGATTTATGTTTTTGTTGATTTTAAATTGTTCGTTGTTTTGGTCTATTAGATCGTTCATGGTTATGTTGGTGATCCTCAGGTCGTCTGCATCAGGTGATCCGGCTACCCATTTCCATGCTGTCCCTAGAGTGTCCCAGCGTTTTTGGCGGTGATGGTTGAGTGGTTTCAGGCCGTAGAGGCTGGCGTATATTTTTTTTATTTTAAACTTGATTATTTCTCCTAATGGGTTAGTGGTTGTTAGTTTATTATAAAATGTATTTGTCAAGGTGTCAGCCGTTTCTCCTATTGCTGCTAAATCGATCGGATGTATAATTTTCGTGGTTCCAGTTTGAATTCTACATTCGTTTTGTTTGATTAGCAAAACTGGGCTCTTGTGTAAATTTTGTATAACAAGTTGATTTGCGCATAGCGTTGGGATGAGATTTATCAGTAGGCAGAGTATGTTGGAAGTTGTTGGTGACATCCCTGGAAATTTGGATGTATGAATTAGTTAGTATTGTTAGTCATACGTAATAAGAATGATTGACACAATATGTAGTTTTATAAAAAATAGTTTTTCAGTGTTTCCTCTTCCGTTTTAATTTATTTTTGTGTAGCTTTATGTCTCTATAATCAATGTAAGTTTTTCGTCTATTCAGTTTCACCTTTTGGAATTTATATCTGTGTTTCTTTTTGTTTCTGATGCCTTGTCTTTTATTGAGAACCATTTCGTCCCTATCTAATGTAGGTTCTTCTGATCTGGATTTATTATGAAAGCCTATCGATTTCTGTTGATATTGCTGAAGTCTATTAACGGTTTCATCGAATATTTCATTACGGTTCTCTAAAATCCTTTCTAAATTAAATGGTCGTTCTTCTCCCTCCTTAATTCCGAAAAATAACTCAACAGGTTTTAATTTAGTTGCAGTATGTATGGTTGAATTGTATAAGGAAGTTGCCACTCTGTATAACTCCTTGTCTGATAGATCATTATATTTTTGTTTGATGCATAAAAAGATTTCAGACAGAGTGGAATGAAACCGTTCTACGATCCCGTTCGACTCGCTGCTGTTTGAAGGGGTAAAATAAATTTCAACGTTTAGTCTTTGCAGAAGGCCTCGGATTTCAACCGATTTAAAAGCATGTTTATTATCACAGACAATCATGTTGGGGGTACCGTACGTTGTAAAAAGTTTTGTAATGCTTCGTTTTATGTCTGGGATAGATCGAGACTTGGTGGGTATTAGTATCGCGTATCTAGAAAGTTTGTCTACTGCCGAAAGAAATATGTTGGGCATAGACATGAAAATGTCTACATGCAAAATATCGAGAGGTTTTTTGGGAATGGGTGTCTCGGCAAATTTAATTTTGTACGGATTTCTCTCATATTTGTTCTCTAAACAAATAGCGCAAAGATTAACGAAACATTGTATCTTTTTCTTCATCTGTGGAAAGTAAAATTTTTTTATTAGCACTGATTGATTTTCCTCGGCACCCCTGTGCGCTCTGTCGTGTGTTTCTTCCATGGCTGTATTTTGTTCTTCTGGTGTGCGGAGATCCTGCAAGATAGATTGTGTTAGTTTTACTTTTATGGAATGACTCCGGGAGAAGTATGTCCTGTACGTGTGCTGGAGAATGTTTATCCATTCTTCCGGACACATTATTCAATTTATTCTTGATGGATGTAGGTAATCTCTAAAAATTTTTAATGCGAAAGGAACGCCTATTGTAGTTCTTGTAATAGTTCTGCGATAAATATTAGGGAAGATTTGTTCATAAATATTGTCTTCTTGTCCGTCAGATTTTTTCAATATGATTTGATTTTTGAAGAAGTTAATAGGTAGCTCGGTCATTTGAATAAATTCTCCGTCGTCAGTATCGGCAGAGTGTACTGTTTGGCTGTCAGATGAATCGTCGTCTTGTTCATTGTTATTCATTTCAGTTTTGTTGGATATGATTCGTGATAAGCCATCTGCTACAACGTTTTGCTTTCCTGGTCTGTGTCGGATTTCATAGTCAAATTCCTCTAACCTTAATTTCCATCTCACGAGCTTACTATGAGGGTCCTTCAAATTGATAGCGTATGTTAACGGCTTGTGATCTGTGAACAAGGTAAATTTTCGACCGAATAGGTACGGTCTAAAATATTTACAAGCCCAATCGATAGCAAGGAGCTCTTTTTCTATAGTAGAGTAGTTCTCCTCACTTTTCGTCAATGTTCTAGAAGCAAAAGAAATCGGTCTATCTTGCCCAATGGAACCTTGCGATAGAACGGCACCAATCGCATACTTAGATGCGTCTGTAGTTAAAATGAATGTTTTCGAGAAGTCTGGATAGATCAGTACATCACTGCTTGTGAGGATGCTTTTGCATCTTTCGAAAGCTGAAACGAATTCCTTTGTATGTTCGATGGTTTCTCCTTTTCTTAAGGCTTGTGTGAGTGGTTTTGCTATTTTTGCAAAGTCCCTAATGAATTTCCTATAGTAACCTAGAACGCCTAAGAAACCGCGGAGTTCCTTTTCGTTCTTAGGTAATGGCCACTGTTTAATAGCGCCAATTTTGGCTGGATTTGGTTTCACTCCTTCGGGCGTAACAACGTGTCCTAAGAAGGATACTTCCTTATGGAGGAATTCACTTTTGTCTAGTTGGACTTTCATATTGAAAGATTTCAAAGTTTCAAATATTTTTGCGAGGTTTACAAGGTGTTCTTGTAAACTAGTGGAAAAGACGATTATATCGTCCATATAAACCAAACATCTTACGCCGATGTGTTCTCTTAGTATATGGTCCATTACTCTCTGGAATGTCGAGGGAGCATTTTTGAGCCCAAAAGGCATTCTAAGAAATTCATAATGACCGTTGTCTACACTAAAAGCGGTTTTTTGAATGTCTTTTTCGTGAACCTCGATTTGGTGAAATCCTGAAGCCAAATCGATGGTGGAAAAGTACATGCTTCTTCCTAGTTTGTCTAGGAAATCGTTTATATTTGGAATTGGATACCGGTCGCTAATAGTCTTTTCGTTTACTTTCCGGTAATCAATAACTAACCTCCATTTGGGTTGTCCGGAAGCATCTCTTTTTTTCGGGACAATCCAAATGGGAGATGTCCAGGGGCTAGTTGATGCTCTGATTATCCCTTGGCTTAACATTTTGGAAATTTGCCTTTGAACTTCTTCTTTGTGGCAATAGGGATAACGGTATGATTTGGTGTGTGTGGGTATATCATCCTTAGTGTTTATTCTATGTTTTACCGCATTGGTGAAAGTAAGAGGTTTCCCTTCTTGATGGAATATTTCTTCATATTGAGAGATTAATTTTTGCAAGCCGCTAAGTTCTTCTGAATTTAAATGATCAGTCCGAATCTGTTCCATTATGCTTGTCTTTTGCTTCTTTTTGGATATCGGAGGGGCAGTAAATGATGTGGATTCTATGTTATTTAATTCCAACTTGATGTTGTTTTCCAACTCTAGTTCTTTCGGTTCCGAATTTCGATTTGTCGCAAGTACACTGGCAAAGTGATTGTCAGATCGATACAGTCCTGGGAGAATGAATATTCCTGGGGCAATTTCTCGATCGTTTGAGATATAAAGGTCACCGTCAGTTTCAAATTTAACACGAACGAATTTGGTCTCATGTGCATTTAGTTGGGTGCGAGATTGCTCTGGGTATTTTCGTAGCATTCGTATGTTAACACCAGAGATTTTTAACTCATTCGATGCTGTCAGGATTTCGGCTTCCAATTGTCTAAGAGTCTCGTAGCCGATAAGTCCATCAAAAAACGAATGAAAATCGAAAACATAGAAAATTAGTTTATTTGGTTGTATTTTTGGAAAGGGGTTGAATTCAATGAATTTATCTATAGAATGGGTGCCGTTGAGTTTCTAACTCGTGCTGGCACGGTTTTCCTGCAATTATTTATGTTGACGAGGCGTGTGCTTATGTAGTTTTTGTTAGCACCCGTGTCAATTAAAAATTTCAGTTCACCTTTAGAACTGTGTAGAACTATATATGGAATGAAATTGTTCATATTGCGTTGGGTGTATCGAGATTCAAGTGAAAATTTAGGTCATCTGTGCCTGGAATGTTGGAGTTTAAGTTTGTACTTGATTCTGTTTGAGGTTCTTCGTTCT
This sequence comes from Topomyia yanbarensis, assembly GCF_030247195.1. Lineage (NCBI taxonomy): Eukaryota > Metazoa > Arthropoda > Insecta > Diptera > Culicidae > Topomyia > Topomyia yanbarensis. The sequence continues at coordinate 328,456,589 of NC_080671.1, forward strand.
GAGCGATCGTTGCAGAGGTATCGCCTAATTCTGTTTCGGGGTAGTAATAATTTTGCCATTCGTTATATTCGAAGTGGTTTTGAAAATTTTGTTCGTTCTGGTTTGTCTCCTCAATGTTATAATGTGGGTACGGTTGTTGATTGTTAGGTCGATTCATATAATTAACTTGACGAGATCGGATAGATCGATCGACGTCCATTGGTTCAACTTTTTGTGGAGGTTTGAAATTTAATGGTCGGTCATTATTTGCAGCTCTATAGGAATTAATTTGTTGAAATTGGTTATTGTATGCCGGTGGTGTGAAGGGTTGTTGGTTTGGGTATGACGGTTTCGGTTGAAATGTTCGTGGGTCTCGTGGTACAAATGGTGGGTTATATGGCAATCTAGGGAGCTGACCAGTTTTCTGTGAGTTTTGAATGTAAGGGAAATTTTGTCTCATCGGAACTGGGGGTGGTTTATTGAGCTGAGTCGTTTTCGTTTTGTAGTTAATGTCAAAGTCACCTGTTCTTCGTGCAATTTTGTTTGCCTTTTCGATTGCATATTGGAAGGCTTGATTGAGGTTTTTAGGTTGAAGAATACCGACATGTGACGTGTATGGTTCTTCGAGTCCGTCAATGAATTTCTCTAGGCATAGTTTATCGACAAATTTGACTAAATCTGCTGGATGGTTCCACTCAGAGCTCATCTGGATCTGTGTGGATATCCCTGTGAAACAATCTTGAATTTGCGTATAAAATTCGTTTACTGAGTTGCGATTTTGGCGTAACGAAAAGAGCTTCTGAAGGAGTGTTGAAAGCTCCCTCTTGTCTCCATAATGAATGGTTAGCTCACTCTTAATTGCTGTCCAGAGGAGTAGTGTGCCGTTAGAAGCCAAAAGGTCACCAGCTTCTCCGATGATTTTATTTCTGATTTCTTGCAACCAGAGGGGGAAAAGTGAAGTATTTTCTAAATGCTTATATAAATTGAGAATCCTTTCGACGGATTGTATCCACTGGCTCAATTGCTTGGCATTCCCCGAGAATTGCGGAAGGCCTTTGATCAAGTCGGGCACTCTGCCTCTAGAAAATTCATTGTCAATATTAATTACAGTCCCTTGTGAATTGCCTTGTAATTGTTGTAATTGAGCTACCTGCTGTCTCAGTTGGTCTAGCTCCTGGTCATTGGAGGGAAAATTAAACTGTCTTATCTCTTCTTCGCGAGCTTCAACCTGCTGCAAAGCCTCGTTGAGTCTTCGCTGCAGCTCGGGCACATCGGCCTGCATTCTAGCTAATTCTATTTCTCTTGCATTCAATCTCCCTACGGTCTCGTTTAGCTCTTGCTGCAGAGCGTCTAGTCTAATAGACTCGTTCATCATCTTTAGATTAGTTACTAGGAAATAATAGGTAGGCGTAAAAGCTAGTCAAAATTCTGGAAAACTATGATCACGTTCACTGTTATTTAGTTACAAAATAAACACTTCTCTTAAAATTATTTTTCGATACGTTCGGATTTAAAGTTTTATATATTTTATGTTAGTTATCGCGTTGTGATATTTTAGAGGTTTGCTTACCACTGGTGGGGGCTTGCCTCTGTGCTATTAGTAGGGTTTATAATGCTGGCAAAGTTATATGAACCTATGCTAGGTTTTATAACTTGCGTTTAAATTAAAATTAGACTAACCTTAACGTTTCTCTGCTCAAATCCTTTGGTGTTCTTCCACGGATGAGTTTCCTCGGCTGGGAAAACTGGAGCGTTATTCGTGCGGATAAGTAAAGCTTGGATCCTGATCACTGCAATCGCACTATGATTATCACTTCACTTCACTCTCCGCGAACTAGACTGCGCCACTTACCGAAGTATGGACTTCGGATGGTTTTTTAAAAAGTTAAACTATATGGTTTGACGATCGAACTAAGACTGACTTTATTGCTTCATATCGATTAAACCTGAACCTACATATTATTTGTTGAAAACACAAATTGTTGGCGTTGCAGTCTGGGTGCTCAGCTCTTGGTGCAGGTGCCATGGACTGGACGGATGTGTCCGATGGTTTCGGCGATGGGAACTGATGACGATGAACTGATGAATTGATGACTGGGCTGTATGTTACTTGTGACTTCGTGATTGGAATCGTTTTGGAGTCAGGCTGGGTTGCACTTGTAACGTATATATATATATATATATATATATATATATATATATATATATATATATATATATATATATATATATATATATATATATATATATATATATATATATATATATATATATATATATATATATATATATATATATATATATATATATATATATATATATATATATATATATATATATATATATATATATATATATATATATATATATATATATATATATATATATATATTAGACCTCTCCACATTTTGAAAAAGTTTTGAAATATACACGGGTCAGCTCAAATTTTTGTTCCAGGTGTGAATTTAAGAACTTTCGCCAAAAATGACTTAATTTGGACATGATTTGAAGGTGTCTCCAATCAAAAATCGTGTTTTTGCTATGTTTCCAGGGGAAGATCACTTACACTCTGATTTAGTAGGCCCTACATGCCCACATATCATCAAAGGTTGTTCCTTAGACATATCTTAACATGTTTTAACAGGTGAACATGGCTCTAATCGTAATAGAAAATTTGTTAACTGGATTTTTCTATAGAAAAGAATACCAAAACCAAGAAAAAATACTACAAATTTTCCGCAGTTTTCATATACTTCTCTATTTCAAAATCCCGTTAACAAATTTTCTGTTGCGATTAGAGACATGTTCACCTGTTAAAACATGTTGAGATATGTCTAAGGAACGACCTTTGATGATATGTGCGCATGTAGGTCCTATTAAATCGGAGTGTAAGTGATCTTCCTATGGAAACATACCAAAAACACGATTTTTGATTGGAGACACCTCTAAATCATGTCCAAATTAAGCCATTTTTGTCGAAAGTTCTTAAATTCACACCTGGAACAAAAATTTGAGCTGACCCGTGTATATTTCAAAACTTTTTCAAAATGTGGAGAGGTCTAATATATATATATATACCTCCCAAAGCTCAAATTGGACAACGTCAGATTTTTGAGGTAGTGGAATCCATGGCTGCTCCGCGGCTGATACTGGGAGACTTCAACTCGCACGGAGTATTGTGGGGTTCCCTCTTCAATGATACCCGATCCTCTTTGATATACAATGTTTGTGACGAACTCAATATGACAGTTTTAAATACAGGCGAAATAACACGCATCCCCAGACCACCCGCACGACCAAGTGCATTAGATCTATCTCTATGCTCGACATCACTTCGGTTAGATTGCACGTGGAAGGTTATACCTGATCCTCACGGTAGCGATCATTTGCCAGTCGTTATTTCAATTAACAGTGAATTAGGCCTCACGAATTCAATCAATGTCCCTTATGACTTGAGACGAAATATTGATTTGAAAAAATACCAATCTTTAATTTCCACTTCTCTTGTTTCAACGGAAGAGCTACCACCTACAGAAGAATATGAATTTCTAGTGGGTTTGATTATTGAAGCAGCAGAACAAACGCAAACGAAATGCAATCCTGGCATGACAATAAATAGCCGGCCTCTTAATCTCTGGTGGGACAAAGAGTGCTCGGATGCATATGAAGCTAAACAAGTTGCTTATAAAGAAATTATGAAACGGAAAGGGTGTACACGTGCGAACTTTGAAAATTATTCGATTTTGCAAAACAAATTTGACAGTCTCCTTCGTGCCAAAAAGTCTAGTTACTGGATATGCTTCGTTGATGGCTTGTCAAGAGAAACATCAATGAGTACTCTTTGGAATACAGCTAGAAGAATGAGGAATCAAAACGTAACTAATGAAAGCGAAGATTTTTCGAATCGCTGGATATTTAATTTTGCCAAGAAAGTTTGTCCAGATTCTGCTCCTGCGCAGAAAATCATTTGCGATGCTCCCACAAGTAACGATTCCATAGATTCGCCTTTGACAATGATGGAATTTTCAATTGCACTCCTCTCATGCAACAATAGTGCTCCGGATCCAGACAATAAAATTCAACTTGGTGAAGAATCTGCCTTACCTAGCAAAAAGACGCTTGTTAAATTTATTCAATAAGCTTCTTGAGCAGAACATTGTCCCGCACGACTGGAGACAAGTGAGAGTTATCGCCATTCCAAAACCGGGAAAACCACCCAGCATATGGCGATTTGGCAACATTCAGAATAAGTTACATGGGCCTCCCACAAGGTTCTTGTTTAAGCCCCCTTCTCTACAATTTTTACGTGAATGACATTGATAATTGTACTGTCAGCCCATGCACTCTAAGGCAACTTGCAGATGATGGCGTGGTTTCTGTTACAGGACCAAAAGCCATACATTTACAACAACCACTGCAAGATAGTTTGGATAATTTATCAAGTTGGGCTTTGAAGCTAGGCATCGATTTCTCTACGGAAAAAACAGAGTTGGTTGTTTTTTCAAGGAAGCGTGACCCAGCTCAGCTTCAGCTTCAGTTGGTTCGTAGAACCATAGCCCAAGTCATGACCTTTGAATATCTCGGAATTTTGTTAAAGGTACATGGGGAGGCCACATTAGGTATCTGATAAAGAAGTGCCAACAAAGGATAAATTTTCTCCGAACAATAACCGGATCTTGGTGGGTGACGTGATAAGATTGTATCAAACAACAATACTTTCAGTGTTGGAATATGGGTGCTCCTGTTTCCGTTCAGCTGCAAACACTCACATTATTAAATTGGAACGAATACAGTATCGTTGTTTACGAATCGCCTTAGGTTCCATGCAATCGACACATACGATGAGTCTTGAAGTACTAGCGGGAGTTCTTCCCTTAAAAGATCGATTCTGGGATCTCTCCTCTCGTTTACTTATACGATGTGAGGTTATGAATCCACTGGTAATTGAAAATTTCGAAAGACTTGTCGAGCTTCAATCCCAAACCAGATTCATGACAGTGTACTTCAATCACATGTCACAAGAAATAACGCCTTCTAGTTATGTTCTGACATGTGTTAATATACTAGACACTCCCGATTCCACTTTATTTTTCGACACGTCCATGCAAGAGGAAATTCGTGGAATCCCGGATCACCTGCGCTCTCTGGAGATCCCTAAAATATGCATAAGTAAATAGCAACACATTGACTGCCATAAAATGTTCTACACTGATGGCCACGAATCAATGAGGCCACTGGCTTCGGTATTTTCAACAATAACACCTCGATCTCTTTCAAGCTTGCAGAACCTGCCTCCGTTTATTCAGCCGAACTAGCAGCAGTTCACTATAGTCTGGAAATCATTGATACTTTACTTCCGAACCATTATTTCATCCTCACAGATAGCCTCAGCACAATTAAGGCACTACGCTCAATAAAGCTTAATAATCACGCTCCGTTCTTTTTGAAGAAGATACGAGAATACTTAACTAAATTAACAAGTAAATCATCAAATTACCTTAGTATGGATTCCCGGTCATTGCTCCATACCGGGAAATGAGACCGCGGATAATTTAGCCAAAATAGGGGCACTGGACGGTGACATCTATGAAAGACCTATTGCCTTCAATGAATTTTATAGCGCTTCTCGTCAGAGGACGCTTACTAGTTGGCAAACATCATGGTACAATGGAGATCTGGGACGGTGGTTGCACTCAATTATCCCTAAAGTATCAGCGAAGGCATGGTTCAAAGGGTTGGATGTAAGTCGAAACTTCATTCGTATGATGTCTAGACTCATGTCCAACCATTATATGTTGAATGCGCATCTCCGCCGTATTGGGATCGCAGAAGATAATCAATGCGCTTGCGGAGAGGGTTACGAAGACATTGAACATGTTGTTTGGTCTTGCACTGAATATCGTGAAGCCAGATCCCAATTAATAGACTCCTTACGAGCCAGAAGAAAACCACCCTATGTTCCTGTTCGTGATATCCTCGCTTTACGAGATCTCACATACATGGGCCACATTTATCATTTCCTGAAAACAATAAATATTCAAATATAATTATTCCCACAATGTTTATAGTTTTTTTCCCTTGCTACCCACAAACAATTTAGATTTCTTCGCTGTTAGTTAAGTTAGATAAAACGATATAAATAAAGAAAAAAAAATAAACAAATATTACAGAAAAACTATCAATAGGTTTACAATGAAATTCAAGAAAATAGAGTATAAATAAAAATATTCAAAATGATGATTATCCTCAGTGTTAGCATTAGAAAGTGAATTTTTATTATAACGTGATAGTCTTAAGAACTTTTGTAACATGTTATGTAAAAAAACCCCGGCGAAAAAAGCTTTGGCAAATGCCGTGTCAAATAAACGTTTTATGAAAAAAAACTGGTAGCAGTGTAACTAGTGTCTGTCGGAATTAATTTTTATAGTAAGACCCAGATCCTGTGTCCTTTAAGAGTCAAGTACAGAAGAATGCGCTACACTGCGTAATAAGACTAGTTCTGGAGAAAATAGAACCTTAGTAACATTGCGAGCCTCTTTATCTTTGTATTATTACGACGTCAACACAAAACTTGGCACTAAATTTTCAGTACATATCGAAAGCTGACCATGGTGCTTCCCAAAGCCGTATTTAGGAATACAAAACTGATGGCCCTCAAATAGTTTGGTTTGGTTTATAATGTCTTTGGCTAATTTGTTAGTTTTTTGGCGAGTTTTTCAAATGAATGGAATTAGGGTGTTGCTTGTGGTTGAGGTGTTCAAAGTATCAACTGTTTAGATGTTTGAAGTTTTCCTACAATTTAATAACACAAATGAGTTGAAGCAAGTTTGCTGAATAAACAAGGCTATCTATAATGGTTCATTTGTTATGATTTGTTTTAAGATTTAAGGTAGCGTGGCTCTTGAAAAATAGGGTTGTTTATATTATCTTTTGATGTGTTAATTTCTGCAATGAATTGTTCTAGAGATTTTTGAACTTTTATTGGAGCACATTTTAACCGCAGCACTGATGTTTTAATCCCTTTTGTTTGGACAGTTGCAAGTGATTTTTACAAGTTTTCTTCAAACCTATCTTCAAACATTGCAATTTGATTTTCAATCTATCAATGCCATCTGAAAGATCGACGATTGGTAGTAATAGAGGAGAAAATTTATTTATTTTTTAAAAGAGCTATGTTTTTTAAGCAAAATTGTTCATTAATATTCACGAAAGAAAAGATATCCCAGGAGCGAATGTCATGATAACACACTTTGAAATTTTTTTCGAAGATGTAGAAATAAAACATTTATTATTTTTCATAAAAAAATGTTAAAATTCATTTTCTCGAGTATTTTTTAAATGTCATGTAGTGCCATCTACATAAGTTATAAAGTATAAATGTCTTCAGTACATACGTTAAAAATATCAAACAAACAACTTTGTCGAGGAAAGTTTTTTGATAGAACACCTCTGTCAAAAGATAGAACTAATCTAGATCAGTTTCTACTTATCTAGATCGAAACCTAAATTGTCAAAATAATTATCATTTTCATCTAAGATATTTTGCTAAAGACACCAATCCTCCACGATATATACCCAGGGCGCTAGAGGTTTTGAGTGTCGAAAGTAGCATTCTGCTCCACCGTACGACGTCTGAATTAGATAAAAGCATGAATAAAATTGAATTTTCTTATATTTTTCTTTCATTTCATTCCATTTTACATATGATTAAAAATCCTTGAAACATTTTTGAAATCGTAAATTAAAAATCTAAACTTCAAAAATAAGGTTCCATTTTTGACACGGTTCCGGTTTTGGCAACTGAAAAAAGTAAAATTGTTGCCAAAAACGGAATCCTACTGCACTTAACTGTTTTAGCCAAAGATGTGGAAAAACGTAATAAAGACCCATAAAACACCTCTTGCTTACATTAGCGTAAAATTGTCATGTTTTAAGTTTATAAATTTCAACATGATTTTTAATATTTGAAGCAAATCTTAACTGAAAAAAATTGGTCTAACTTTATAAAAATTCAATTTGTTTCTAATAAATGCAGATTTCATGAGCTATATAACAAATAAAAAGTTTTTTTTCGGTAAGCTCATTTGAAAGAGCAACTTTTTTATTTAATTTTTTTCCATATATCGAATCGTTTCCAAGTTATCGGAGATTCAAAAATGTTCAATTTTATAAAGTTCAAACGTTCAAAAACTAATAACTCGAAAAAATATCAAATTCAGTCAAAACAAAAAATACGTGTCAATTATTTTTAGCTAAAGAATGCAAGAAAACAATTTGAAAGGAACTAAAATTTTGGTTGTGAATCTGACGTGAAATGACCCATGTGTATCTTAATAAAGACTTTACTAAATACTATAGTACAAATCGATTAAGGAAGAAACATACCACAGTAGATCTAAATACTGGTCGCGTGGCTCAACCCCTCCAAAAATTACTTCACAAAAATGATTATGTCCATCATATCAATGAGCATAATAATCAACATTGTGAGATGAACGGTAGAAATAATGTTGTTCCATTATTGTGAATGGTCTACATCAACATGACGAATCCATAAATATAAAGCACCAACCCGAACCCCGAATTTACTACGCTTCAGGGAACTGTCGATTGACACAGGTTTCGGTTTGGTGGGTTGCAAAATTGCAAACCATGGCGAGCTTGGTCGCTGGTTTATGTTTCAATCCTAGACGTGCAATGTTTTTCATTCGAGGCCCACTGAGTATCGTAGAATGCAGGAAGGTGAAATTGGTAGCCATGTTCATGCCATCAACAACCGTGTCGAACATTTGAGTTTAGGTGTGGGCAACAGTAGTGTCCGAAACGCGGCACAGATTTATTGTAGGTACATTTTCACTCAGGGTTCATTCAATGATTATAGATGCTGTTGTTTGATTTAAAACGGTACTCAAAGTAATTACAGGATTACATGAACGTTACATGAAATTGCTGAGCTAGGATATAATGGCGGTTGCTTTGAGCTTATCAGCTAAATCAAAGCAGGATTGAATTCCTGAAATAGCAATTAAAATTTAAGCATCATTAATATTTCATACTGTCGTCCATTACGGTCGAGTGGAAATGAAAATGTCATTAAATCGAGAAAGGGAAAAGTCGTTCAAAATGTTATAAGCCGCATTTGGGCACGTCTATCAACGTTGCGTCTCCACTTCTTTGTAATTATGATGGAGAAGCGTCACGGTCGATTATAATCAATCTAAATTTATCATGTTGATGTTAATGGATTCGACCTTTGCTGTCTAGTTATTAGTATACAACCGTTTCGGTGTCCTACTACGAAGTAATTGACGCAGTACTGAAGAAATATTGCAGGAATATTAGGTATATGTTATCTATTTTATTTGCTAGTAATCTCTACCGTTCAGACTAATTTTCTATTTCAGTTTGACTAGTAACGTATCAGCTAACACTGAAAACGTACAAAACAACACAATATTTGCGTAAATGACCAAAAAATTTTCTAAATATAAACTAAATGCGTTGTAGCAGTAATTTATTTGATAAAGTCTCTTCTCTTTATAATCGCTTTCATCGCCCTGAAATCGTAATACCAATTATGTTCCGAAAGAAGCAGTTAAAATTTAACTAAAAATTTCATCTTTACTTTAATGCTCCAAATTTTATCTGAAATCAGATGTCGAGATTTAGATCATTTCCATCGCGAATCCATTGATCCCTAGCGTGATCTTCTGACGCCTTTAGCGGAACCTAAGATTTGGCCCTCTTTGATGCTTTTTTGGCTTTGATTTTCAGTGCGACTTTCGAACAATAATTTGTGTACATGTAAATAGCACACCAATCCTGATTTATTTTATGAGTTATCCTCAATTAGTTTATAATGCAGATCAAAATTACAGCGCTCTCCCAAGGCTGCCGTTCTTTGCAGGGCTAGACAAGCCAATATCACTCTAAGGCCCTACTTTATAAAAAGTATGTATGTATGACTTTTATTAAAAAAGCAACATCTAATTTTCAGAAAAAAAAACGACGCGAAAAATCGAAATTCTCCAACCTATTTCGGGAAAATAATACAATAAATTAGCTATGGAATTTGCATTGATAATATAAATTCGTAAATATAATGAAATCGATCATGCAATGCACGAATTCATTCGTAGTTTTATGCAACGAAGTATTTTCGTACATTCTAAATAGTAGGTTTCGTTCATTTAATGAACAAGAATGGCCGCTTGGTGAACGAAAGCATTCGTAAATTTTACACGTGTAATGCATACTGCACGAATGTTATCGTAGATAACGACATTATTTTTCGTGAATGAAACGAAATGTTTTGTTTATTTTAATAAACGTGTGTGTATATTACGAACGATTTCGTTGGTCGCACGAATTCATTTCGTTTATCATAGAAAAGTGTTCGTATTTATTATCCACTTATTGTTTTCAGTCGATTTTTTGGGATCGATGTTTGACAACATCGATTCTTCTTTAATTTAAAAAAAATCGATGCGGCCAAACCGATTTTATTGTGGTGCGAAGAAATGACCGCTTGATGAACGAAAGTTTTCGTAAATTTTACTTATTTAGTTTACATTGCACGAATGCTATCGTTGATAACGACATTGTTTTTCGTGAATGAAATTAAATGATTCGTCTATTTCAATAAATGTTTATGCATATGATGAACGATTTCGTTGGTCGCACGAATTCATTTCGTTCATCTTAGGAAAGTTTTTGTATTCATTAGCATATTATTTTTTCAATCGATATTTTGGGATCGATTTTTTTAACTAACTAAAAGGATCGACCTGGCAAAATCGAGTTTATTTCAACCTGCTCACCTCTATTGAGGACTAGAAAGATTGTGGTGTGAAGTAATGGCTGCTTGATGAAAGAACGTTTTCGTAAATTTTACATATTCAGTGTATATTGCAGGAATGTTATCGTTGATAATGACATTATTTTTCGTGAATGGAAAGAAATTATTCGTTTATTTCAATAAATATATATTATATTTTACGAACGACTTCGTTGGTCTCACGAATTCATTTCGTTCACCTTAGAAAAGTTTTCGTATTCATTAGCCTTTTATTGTTTACAACCGATCTTTTGGGATCGATGTTTGACAACACCGATTTTTTTAGTTAGAAAACAGATCTGGCAAAATCGATTTTATTGTGGTATGAAGAAATGGTCGCTTGATGAACGAAAGTTTTCGTAAATTTTACTTATTTCGTGTACATTGCACGAATGTTGTCGTTGAAAACGACATTATTTTTCGTGAATGAAACGAAATGTTTTGTTTGTTTTAATAAACGTCTATGTATATTACGAACAATCACGCTGGTCGCACGAATTCATATCGTTCATCTAAGAGAAGTTTTCGTATTTAATAGCATATTATTTTGACATTGCTCCGGCAGAGAAAAACTCAAGCTTATTCATACAAAACCAACGAGTTTGCGATGGCTCAATTGAATCCGTACTGCTCCGATTCTGGATCAGCTGCGAACGGATGAGGTTTAGAAAATCTTCCTGAAACCGGCAGACACGGATACGGCTACTGAATAGTCAGACCGAGACCGTCGTGATGATCAACACTTATCTGACGTATAGCAACAAGGACTCCATATTGAAGCTCTGTTGACGTTGACGGTTCGACGAATGGTGCTCGTAAATATTATAAATATATTCGTATATAGCAACGAACAATTTGTTTGCCGAACGAAGCAGTTTCGTAATAAGCCAACGAAAGTTGTTTCGTAGTTTTCACGAAACACTCGTAATAAAAAATAAATGTGTTTCAATAGAACTGCGAACGATTGATCATATGTACGAAAAATTCGTATATTTTATGAAAATTATCTGTACGAAACTAATGCACAGCGATTTACGAATATATGCTATCAGTGTGCATTTCGACTTCGTCTTATCAGAATTCGACACTAACTTACGTCGAAACGCAATTAATTTAGTTATGCGTTTTGTGTTCTTAATGCGCAAATGTTAAACAATTTTCTCCTTAGTGGAGAAAAATTAGTTTCAGCACAATTTTTTTTCCACCAAAAATGAATTATAATTATTTGTGAAGTGTAATGCTACTTAATCAAAATACGGTGAGTGACCTTCAAGGTTGAAGCCAAATAAACATGTAACAACTTTTAAAACTCAAAAAAATCTATTAGTAAGTATAGGAGTATTTCTCGTACCCTAATGATTAGTTAAATAAAGGATTTATATTTTTGGCAAGAAGAATTTATATATTTAACAATCCATCGACTTCGCTATTAGTCACTCCTCACAATACATTATGAGGGTTTTATGTTTGGAATCACAATTAATATTAAATTGGCTCGTTGACGGTTTAAAGCGGACTCTTGCTTAAGACTTATTATCTATCAAAAAAGCTAATGAATTATAAAGTTGAGTCCATCTACAGTTTCTCGAGTCGTTGACCCTGTTCCGTTACGTTACACAAGATGACAAACCTCTCACACCCTTCGACAAATCCAGTTATTGCGTTGACATTGGTGCTAAAAGTCACAGGAACAGCGCCAAGATCCAACATTCCGCCGGATAGGTATATACTTTCACTATAGCTACCCAGTCCAGTGTAGAGTAATAGGAAGCCTTAAATGATAAAAGATTGTGCCTTCCATTATTGCTTGAGCATGCCGTGTCGAGTGTCTTGTAATAATACAGTTGAGGCGAGAGCACGTAATAAATTTCAGGCCATAAGTTCATTAATGATACGATACGGGCGATGAAAAAGAGTGTGTGACAATATAAAATCGCAGTTTTCTGCTAAATGCCAACCAGTGAGTGCCTAATACGAGCGTATACAAGAGCCAGCTAATGACAGTAATAAATGTACACGCACACTTACGTGCATAGGCAGACAGCGAGTAAGAACAGCTTGTTGTTGATTGTGCTGATAATCGGGGTAATATCGTAAACTTTGCTCGCTAAACTCAACAAGGGATCTTCAACTTGTGGAGTGACCAGATTCACGGGAAGCAAATGTTAACTTCCTTTCAGACGACATCAAGAGTGGGCTTCCTAATCCCATGAAAGATCGCCCTTCTTGTAGTAAAATGGCGCCTTGCATGTTGCGTTCTTCCTGTGTCACTTGCCTAATAAAATAGGCTAGAAGGGCTTTTTTTACCTCATTACGTCGCTGCAGTGCTATCTGATGACAAACGTCATTTTGTGGGTAAATTAATGCCCCGTTTCCAAATTTTCTGCAGTTTTTGAACACGGATGACTGCCACTTTTTCAAAAGCACCATTCAGCTAAGCCGATGGTTTTTCCAGCAGGTATTTTGCATGAATTGAATCGTGATAATCTAATAAATCGACTGATATTCTTCTTTTAGTGTTTTGAAAAGGTTTTAATGGATAATATGGTGGCAAAGCTGAACGCGATTTTTCCAGCGCATACTATCAAACGTTCAATTCAAACACATGCTCAAAAAAGGTAACATGAGCGTTAACAAGCACCATTCCTTGGAATTGGATATATCATCCTGGAGCACAGCAGAGTGGAGTTCGTAGCTAATTTTCAGATCATCAGCGTAGAGCAGTTTTGTAGAATTGATGCGGGTGCAAAGACAGTTGATGAATAAGAGAAAGATAAAGGGTCTTAGGTGGCTTCCTTAAGGCGCACTGATTGCTGTTCCAAATGAACTTGAGCGTGTTGTGCCAATTCTAACGAAAGCAGGTGCTTTGTCTGAATGCCTTCGCGAAATCACAGCTACAACTAGAAAACTTTTCTACGTCCTGAAGTTCGATATGGGAAAACATTTTCTTACAAATCAGTTCGTCAATTATGTTCGAAGATGCAGTGTTCATCGCGTTGTAGACAAACTCTTCCAGAACTTTAGCCAGGTAGTTTAGTAACGAGATTCCTCAGTAGTTTTCAATATTGTGAGTGTATCCAGCCTTATGGATAGAAACTATAGTTCAATACGCCTAGGAAATTTTTCGAGATTGAGCGCTGAAAAATGTTGCTCATTGGTGCGAGAAAGTGCTCGGGCATAATGGTTTATAAACGCAGGCGGAAAGCAATCCGGACCAGGCCCTATCAACGGATCAACGCTAGACAGAGCACTTAATAAATCGGCATCATTTACGTTAGGAAGAGGAAGGTTGATATTATACGTTGGCAATGTTTCAAGGCAATGTTGTGATGGATAAACAGGAGGACTAGTAAATACATCTCGGAAGTGATCTGAAAAAAAGTCCACCGACTCGACTGCAGACTGTGAATTTTTGTCTTAAAGATAGACATTTTCTGGTATACCCCTAGAACATTTTCTGCTATTTATAAATGTTCAGAATATCGAGTGATTATTTCGAGGGTGTGTTGGATTTGGTTTAGATATTGACCGAATACACTGTTCCGGGTTTTTTAATGTAGAATACATTTAAGCTTTCAATATAGGGGTCCCGTTTCAAAATATAGGCTGCGGCGCCGCGTCAGATTTTGAACGTTAATAACTTTTATCGTACTTAACAGAATGATTTGATTTTTAGGCCAATTTGTTGAAAATATGTTCCTCTATGCTGTATTAAAATTTGAAGTATGTATAACATGCACTAATAACAAAAAAAATTGTGCTTTGAAAAATCTTTCGAAAACGACTCGGAAAAGTGAAAATTTTCAGCCCATCCCGCACAGAGCCGTCACTATGGTGGACCAACCGAACAATAAAATAATGAAAAGTTTATATATAGGTCCACTACATGTTTGTTCCTATGATTATTCGCATTGGGTTGCTTGACGAGAGCAGTTGGTAGGGGAAAGACGGCATATTCCTTTAGTTAGGCCACTAGAAACCGGACGGAAAGGAAAGGCTCATGCACGGCACGAGAACGAGCGAGAAAGCGATAGTAGTGCATATTAGCGCGATTATATAAATATCTGTCGGTCGGTTTTTCTCATCATTCGTATTCGTTCAAGCACTAGCAAGCAGCCAGTCCACCGAAGGAAAGCAGTTGGCGATGACGACGGTCGGAAAAAGTGCCCCAGCTATTGGTGACTCATCGCAACCCGATCAGGAACAGTCGCCCTGCAAGAATTTCGCCCCAACTAAAGAACAACAGAGCAACTAATCTGTAGGCTATCGTTCCAGCGTCTGGGTCGTGAGATTGTGCAGGACTGCAAAGTCGAGCTACGCTTACAAAGCTCAGTCGTAATGATGCCCCGAGAAGCCAACGATGCCTACTTGGTCGGTTTGTTCGAGAATGCAAAATAGTGCGCCAAGCGCATAACTTTCAGGCCAAATACATTAAATTGGCTCAACGTGTCCGCGGAGAGTGCGTCTGAATTATGCTCCCGCAATAAAACAATACACTGTTCTTTACAGGACCAATTAATTGTGTTCTAATAAGAGTTAAACTGAAATTTACATTTTATGGTGTATAACAAATAATTTTCAGAAAGCTATATAAGAAATACGATGTGTGGAAAGAAAGAAAGAGAATTATAATTTAAATTATCCTCTCTCGCTCGTTTTCGTGCACTGCTTTTCCATTCCTTTCTGCTGCTAATACCATCATAACCAAAACGAATGTGCGTATTCTCCCACCATCCCATGGCCAGTGTTACCACAATTGCATGTCGCTATTACAATTTGAATTATTTGATTGATCCTCTCTAATATTGATAAAATATAGAACGTGCAAAGTACACTAGTCGCATGCTTTTATTCGAACTATTTGGCAGCCTCCGTTGATTAACTGCATAAATCGATTTGTTTTTGCAGCACCTTGCTAGTAGCAAACTAAATAGCCTTTATCAGCGCTAACAAATAACACAAAAGAATTTAAATTTGTGAAAATCTTTTCCTTTCTTCTTTTCAAATCTGCAACATTCTTTGAAAATATTGTTGGAATGTTGTTATTGAAAAACTGAACATGCAAGTTTGCTAGCACTGGCCACTAGATTGAAGGCGATGGAAAGACAGAATATTCGTTTTGGTTATGCTAGTATTGGTAGCTAGGGACGTTTCGATAATAAAATACATCGATACTTAGAATCGATACTGGTATCGAATGCAAGTACTGATACTTTCGATATAATCGTAGTCGTAGTATCGATACTTGAAAGTATCGCCATTCGATTCCACACTTTTACCACAGACTAACAGACATAACACTATGAGGGAATTCCCATAAAAACATCGATCCGGCAATTTTCCCAGAACACTAGCTCCACCTTTTATGCACAGTCCCAAACACTCATTTGCTGATGGGTTACCCCTCAGGTTTGGGAACAATTTTTCACTAGTGGTCTATCCCCCATCTGCTTGTTCATAGGTCAGTGGCGCCATAATTTCAAATGTGGGCACAGTCCCAACTACAAATATATTTAAAATGACCGTTAAAGCGGGCGAAGCATTGTTTTCGAGTGTTATGTCTGTTAGTCTGTGCTTTTACAGTAGCTTAATTCCCTGAATTAGGTTATCTGCAAACCGTTGTTTGGAAATTCAGTAGTGGGTTTTGTCAGTTAACGTTTTGCTCTGCTCCTGGGAACAGAAAAACCCATTCGACAAATATATTTTATTGATCTGATTCGTTTGATGTTGGTTCCAGTCGACGATTATGTCAGACGTCGAATGTCAGAAAAGATAAACAATAAATAATTTGGCTGATCAGAAAGTCTCATGGACTGTCAAATAATGGGCAATGTTCGGAATCGATGTTTTCATCAAATGCGATTGGTGCTCCAGTTATTGTAGCAACTCAAATGTAACAACCGATTCCGCAATGGTTTAGCCTGAATAGGTTATCACATTCCACTCGGAAATAATTCCAAAATCGTTCATAATTCCGAATCGAATACTTCCAACTACTGGTTCATTCGATTCTTTTCGATATCGTGAAGATTGTATCGATATCAGTAAAGTATCGTGATTGAAGTATCGATACCAAAAAATCGAGCATCGGAAACAGAAGTATCGATTCCATACTAGTATCGAAAATATCGCAACGTCCCTATTGGTAGCCGAACGAAAACGAGCGAGTGAGCGATAGTAGTGCTTTCTCGTGTTTTCATATATGAATATTGGTCGGTCGGTTTTTCTCATCATTCGTATTCGTTCAAGCACTAGCAAGCAGCCAGTTCATCGGAGGAAAGCAGTTGGCAATGATGACGGTCCGCAAAAGTGCCCCAGCTACTGGTGGCCCATCGCAACCAACTACCGATCAGGAACTGTCGCCATGCCAGTATTTCGCCTCAACTAAAGGGCAACGGAGCAACTAATCCGCTGGCTAACATTCCAGCGTCTGGTTCGTAAGGTTGTGTATTACTTCAAAGTCGAGCTACGCTTATAAAACTCAGGCGTAATGAAGCCAGTGGTGCCTACTTGGTCGGTTTGTTTGAGGATACAAAATAGTGCGCCAAGTACGTAACTTTCTCGCAAAAGAAATCAAACTGGCTCACAGTGTCCGCTGGGAGTGGGCGTAAATTACAATAAAAGCAACGATTCTTTTCAGGACCAATCAATTGTGTTCTAGTGAGAGTTAAACTGAAACTTTCATTTTAGGATGTGTAACAAATTTTCAACAAGCAACATAATACGTTGTGTGGAAAGAAGTAGCTAGCACACGGAACAAAAATTTAAATTATCCTCTCGCTCGTTTCGTGCACTGCTTTTCCACTCCTTTCTACTGTTATTATCAGTATTACCAAAACGAATGTGCGTGTTCCCTCACCATCCCTTTAGTGATCAGTGTTGCTTCAATTGCATGTGTTTAAGAGAAACGTTGAAGTAGCATGCTTCTATTCGAGCTTTTTGGCAGCCTCCGTGAACTAACTGCATTAAATGATTTTTTGTGCAGCTCCGTGCTAGTAGCAAACAAAATGGCCCTACCAGTGTCTGATTCGTGAGATTGTGCAGGATTTCAAAGTCCAGCTATGCTTATAAAGTTCAGCCGTAATGGTACCCGAAGAAGCCAGTCTTGTAATTTGTTCGAGGCTACAAAACAGTTCGCCAGGCACGTAACTATCATGCCAAATATATCCAACGATCCAGCGAATCACCATCAACACCAACGCCGATACCAAAGGTTCTTTTCAGAACCACCATTATTACCATAGAGAATTTTTTGACAATTTCCCATTCAAACGTGATTCTGTTGAATATTATTAGATTTAAATTAACGTCTCGAATTGAAATCACGACGCTCCGTTTATGTCACAGACATTACCCACCCATCTTTTTTTATTGTGACCACGACTAACGGTTTAATATAGACACCCCATTTCAATATTTCGGAAGGAACAGAAGGTCGAGTTTGGAAAGTTTGTAACTTTCATTGTACTTAACTAAATTACACAATGTTCGCACTAATGATTCAGAAATATGACCAGGAATCTTCTATTAGATTTGTAACTATGTATAATTTACATGAATAAAGAAAAATTGATTTTCAGGAATCAATTATTATCTGTTCTGCCATTGGCCAGTACTATGCGACTTCCTCATGCTAACAATTCATTTCATCGTTAGCCATCTCCCTCACCAAGGCCAACATCGCTAACAAAAACGGTCCTTTTCAGGACCACCATCATTTTTGTAAAGAATAATTTGAAATATTCCTCGCCCAAATCACCTTTTGTCCGAAAATTCCAATGAGTATCAACATATTTGAAGAACGTGTTCCTTATGTATTCTACATCTCTCCGGTTATGTCGCAGACGTTACCCACCCATCTTATCTTATTGCAGTTCAATATGGCGAAGAATAGTTTTGTTATTTTTGGTTTTAGTTGGTTGAGCGCGACCGGGTTGGGAGGGTTAAATTGCAATCGACTAGTACGCAGATGATCTTGTTTTATTCAGCAGCTGACTGTAATGGAATGTATTCGAAGCGATTAGAAGCGATGCAAACTATCTTTTCACTTTGATATTGATGTTGTTTGTCAAGCGAGTTTTATTTATCAGCACACTGCAATTAAGATTTGTTTTGAGGATGTGCAGAATCTGGAATGGGCAGGAAATATACCCTCCTTAGCTTTACCTAACACAGAAGAACTGTCCGTCGCGAAAGGTAATCCGAAGCTGGTTGGCAATGAAATCAAGTTAGAAAGACCAGTGTTTCCTGGAATAGCGTTGAGTTACAGATCACCAAAAGATGAATTCCTCACTGCTGCAATTCCGATAATTGGTAGTTGGGTTGTTGAGTTATTCACAAATTCACGAATGTAGATGTTTTCGACCAGGTGTGTTTGGAAAGAGACATAACAGCTCCTTAGGTGGCGAAACAGCTTTTAACGTTTCAAACGCAGCTGCGAATATTAATGATTTTGGTTTTAGCGGATCATCACGGAACTGGGTAATATCCAGCAATTTTTTCCAAGGTATATACGGTTGGAAATAGCGACTTTAAATTAACTTTAACCGAGAGAGCTTTTACGACATTTTGCACATCAGCAATGTCGTCCTTTAAAGATTTTAGAGTCGTCGATTATTGGATTCTCGTAGCAAGATAGAGACATTTTGCGTAGGTAGTCGATTAAAAACAGGTCAGAGCAGCTGTCACACATCCAAAATAAGTTCCGTGGATGGGTTCCCAAGATATCTATAATATCATAGCCAACTTTCGCAGTACCCACGACAGGTGATGCGATCAGATTGCATATACGAAATAAAAATATACGATATTCTTATGAATATATTTTTTGCCTAAAAACTCGGGGGAACACGATTTCGTCGACTATTCACTCGCCAAACCTGAACATTTCAGTGAAAAAAAAACACGGCGTAAACGAAAACAAAAAACAAAAAGGTGTCGCGGCATATAAAACGGTCGAAAATCATAAAAATATTCAACTCTGTTGATGAACGCAATTTAGTTCAACAGTGATCACGATCTAGTTTTCGTGGTTGTGAATTAGTTCACAAAAACAAAGCAGATTTGATATCTTCTCTTGAACTATTACATAAAATTCTGAATATTTTTAATAAATACATTCCTGCCCCTTTAACTGGATTCTGACATATGCGTTGTCAACCAGTTTTAAATATTTTGGAATATAAATATCGAATAGAAACTTCAAGCGTAGGGGAGACTGAGGAGACTTGAACCCCGGGGAGACTTGATCCCATCATTGTAACTCAAAGGCGGATCAGAATACATTAATCGAATATACAAGAAAGTTGCGCAGCTTTATCTAAACATAAGTTTCTTTAACACAAAAAAATAAATTGGATATGTGTTACCGAATTTTTGCCGATTCAGAGAAAAAAAATCTCAGAAGAACTGAAGAAGATTTATTTTCTAAATTTTCAAACTTTTATACAATTGATAAAGTCACCCACTATATACTATACTTTTGCATACAGAATTACAGGAGAATGTCAATTATATGAATACGTTATGATTGAGCTGATTTTTTTATTCAACTATACTTGTACTAAAGTTTGCTGAAATAGATGCTATGGGTTCACTTGATCCCTTCAAATTCGTGGAGATTTGATCCCCTTCGCCATGCTTCATACACACCACTGAAAATAACCAAATTCACACCAGAACATTGTTGCCATAAAATAACAAAAAATACTGTCAAAAATGAACGCTTCATCGTACAGAAACTTAACTGTAATTGTTTACTACAGTATACGTAGCAACCATGCATCCCACATTTGACGTTCCTCAACCATAATAACGACAGCTTTCAAATAATTGCACAGAGATTTGGGGAATTCGTAAAAAAAATCTTGTGAGAGATGCGTAATATGTAGTAACAAAAGTAGTAATATGTAATCACAACAATTTAATCAATACCACAATACATTTATAACATTGAACGGGGTTAGGTACCTATTTTTGTCCTATTAGGGAGGGTACCATATTATTTCATTATTAATTTTATTGTTTCAGCTTCTTTGCTTTGTAATTAGGAGCCGTTTTTTATTTCGATTATAGAGGTTTTAGCCTTAAGGTCATTCGGCTCTTATTAAGAGCCAATATAATAACAAAATTGTCTTGAGAATGGTGAAAATCTTCTATTTGAGCGCAGCAAAAACTCTAATCGAGTACCCCAATTATCGCAACACCACTTGAGCCAATGCGTTGAGCAAAGATGGGTAGGATGATAATAGAAAAAGGGTAAAAATAGGCTTATTACCCTACATGCTCTTTTAAACACGTTTTCAAAAAATAATCAAGTGTCCCCAAATTAGGGATCGAGTCTCCACTAATCATAGAATTTTCCAGTTTTTTGTTGTTTTCCAAAAATGCTCATAGCTCATGTCCAGTATAATATTTCCATGTAATTTTTTTATGATTATCAGTCAACCCTAGAAACAATATTAAACTACAAAAATTACATAGTTTTTGTATCATTCCACGGAGTAGGATTGAAAAATAAAAAAGGGGATCAAGTCTCCTCAGTCTCCCCTAACTTGTGGAAAATATTATTTATCGTCTCTGCGAGAAAATAAATGTTATGCCCGATGTCGACAAATTCCGATGGATCTGACAAACACGCTCACTTCGGTTTTATTATTTTTACGAAGTATTTTGGACACTAGTTACTTTATACTTCTAAGTAAAACTTCACAAATTAACCATTTCAAACACACAACATGCAAGATCCAAATAGAGACAAAATTATTAGATCATTTTAAAACAATAAATTTGTACTCTTAAATCCAATTTAAAAGTGCATCACTTCTAGAGCTTCCATTTCCCGACGGTTTCCAGCTTCCCGGGATTCGGGAAATAAATAATAAATTTCCCGGGAGATTCCGGGATCCCGGGAATACAGAAGAAAAATAAAAAGGTGAATACTTTTCATGAAATTTTCAAATTTTTTTTTCAAAGATCCCGGGATTCCCGGGAAATAGTGGTAATATGCATCAAAATAGTATTCAGAATTTATTTAAAATGCATGTATTCTGTTACTTTTTGTTTTTTTAACGTAGTTTTGTGAAATAGTGCATACAAAAGGTAATAAAGGTAATAAAAGGCTGGAAAAACGACCTTTAGCATGAATAAAATATAGTCGATACTTTTTGGATTTTGCGTACTGTTGTTTTTTTCGATGAAGACTACCGCGCGAACCATTATACAGATGTCGCTAGTGTAACAACGTATTTTAACTTAAACAATTAGGACAACATCTGGCTCATTATTTGTTCTACTAGAGATTTCCTTGCCTTACGAAAATCTGTACCAAAGGTAATCACTGGCCTATTAACATGCCATTGCTCTCCCTCTCTCTCTCTCTCTCTCTCTCTCTCTCTCTGGTGAAGTAAAGAAATGCTCAAGATAGTGCTGCACTTGCCAAAAAGTGGAGCAAACATCCTGGCACATACTATGCTACTGCTTAGCGCTCACTAGAACCAGAATGTGCTTAACGAGGTTTGGCTAAAGGTTCCCAAATCTTGAAGAAATTAGATACACTTCTTCAAGTACGATATTAGGGCCTTTCAGGGCCTCAACCCAACCATGTTTTCACAACAATCTTATGTTCATGAAAATCTACTACGAATTCACTGCTATGCTCAATAGATTTTTCTACGGCTCATGTACGTACACGTCATATGACACAAACACTACATCACTAGCTGGTGGAAAATAATAAACAAAGACGGCAAAAGCAATTGGGATTGTTTGCAACCAAGAAACTGCATTATTGTTCGTGAGACCGATCGACAAGAACTCAATTAGGTCCATGCAAAACAGACTCAAAGATCTCTATCATAAAGTGTAATAACTTTTCGGAACGAATCTGAATTTATTTGTAGTTATTGACAAAGATAACGGAAATGTAATTATCTTTCTTGTTCTTACATGCAGTACATCTGCTGATGCACACAGTGCCACCTAGAGGCGAAACTGCAAGCACCCACTGACGCTTCTCCGCATAATATGAGATTTTTCATAGAAACTTTAAGTACGTTCGATAGATAAGCTTGTTCGATTTTATTCAAATATAGCGTAGGCGCCCCTGGTGGAACTAGAAGTCGACACACGGGTGGATCGATTGAGTTTTCAAATATGCGTTTTTTTTCTTTGCAACCATTTATGCTGAAAAATTCATAAATTGCAATTTGTCGAATTTAACAATAACTCTAACGCAACTTTTTTATAAATTAAAAAATCAGATAATAAAATAGATAAAATTTTCAATTATCTTTCATATTCAATTATTTTTGAGGTTTTGTCCAGCTTCAATATTTACTAGATCCACTGTGCGGTCGTGTATAATTCAAATGCATTCTATTATTATCCATATCACGGATCATCATCATTCTGGGTTCTGAATCAGATCCCTAATGCAAAAGTTGACACTTAAAAGCAACGCCTGTCTCGTATTAAGTGTGATAGCAAGCATATACGTCCATCATCTGCGATTCTATTAGATGCCATAGAAGATCGCAGATGATGAACGTGTGTTGCAACTAAGAGCCTCATTCGGTGCTGCACAAGGACGCTTGAGCACTGCGAAGAATGACAAAAGCAATCCACCCTATTTGTTCTCTAGCCTCTGGACGATATTACTAAGCAATAAAAAAAACTAAATCAGCAAGAGAAAAACTATCAACGGGAGCAGGAAATTACTTTTGCGATGTCTCCACAGCACTCTATCCAGTAGGAGGCGGGATGAGCTGTAAAGGCAGTGCAGGTATTGCGGGAGGATTTTTTTTCTCCAACAATTGCTTTGATAGGAAAATAATGAACTCTTAAGAGAATTAAATTGTGTTAGCACGGGTATAATGGAAAATGAGTGCTTTTCGATTTCAAGGTAATGTAAGCTCTGCTCAACCTATTAGATAGTATGAATCATTTTTTCTTTAATATAAAGTGGCCGTAGCTGTCAGGTTTGCTGTTATTATCCGTAAATTATGTATTAAGTAGGCAAACCTAAAATCTGTATACGTGGTAACCCTTGCTAAGACAGTTTAAGGGGGTCTTCTACACGCGAGGCCTAAAATTGACTCCTTTCTTGGGAATAAATTGGAGTGCATCTACTCAATGGATTTTGAAACTTTTTTTTATTTTTAAGATACATGTTTTGACTTTTCAATTTTACTTTTCAAGACGAAAAGAACAATCTCTCGCGACCTTGAAACTTCATTGATGACAATGCTGTTGAAACTGAATGGGTCCCGCTTAAGTAAAGTGGTGGCAAATTGGGCGATCTGTAATCATAAAACTCATTTTTTTATAATCATAGTCACGTTGGCTATGTTTTTCCGAGAGAGATTTTTTTATTTTATAATTTGTAAAAGTTATGTAACGATTTGTTAAAATTTCCAATATTTACATTTTTTGGCCTATTAGGGGCCATAATAATGGAACAACTTGACATTTTGCAAATCCGTCCCGGGTAAACATAGCAGCATGTTTTCTGAAAAATTTGAGAAAGAAATTATTGAAATCGGACCAGTACTTCAATGAAAAGTCAAAGTCTTGACCGCTTAAAAACACTGCTTTCGGGAAAACGCATTTAAAGATAAAGTACGGTGTATAACTCTATAGTAGTAACTTACTAGATAATCTACTATCACCTCCATAGCTTGTAAGATCGATGAAAATCCTTGGATGAAGATAAGACCAAATAAGTCAAAACATTGACCATCTGCATGCAAGATTTTGTGCATATGTTTTGGCGTTAAGCAACAGTTTTCACTATTCAGAGACTCATTGATGTTTTGGATGTGAGCACCTAAGCATCTTTCTAATAAATCATTAGATGATAGACTTTCGTAGATCCTGACATATTCGAATGCTTCTAACGTTCCTTTTACTTCAGCCTGACGCCACTTGCACCAACTGTAGGGCATTGCAAAAATTTTTTTTTTTGAATTCTCAAAGGCCCCCCTCTCATATTGTGACAAATGTTAAAGTAAGCTCCGATGCCAAATTTCACATCATTTGGACAATTCTAGACCCCCGCCCACCTCGCTTGAAATTTTTGAAATTGGTGCTATGGGAAAATATGGAGGAAAAATATATTAAATGATATAACTTTTGAAGTAACAATCAGAAAATTACAATTTATACCTCTTTTTAAAGGAAATAACCTTAGTATTAATATGGAGATATTCCTGTTTCTATAAAAGTACGGGAAAGTGGGGTACTGGGCCATTTTGGCCTTAATACTAAACTAATTTCTAACAATCAAATACACAAAAACAATAGTCATACAATAATTAAAAACAAATAAAAAGGTCAAGTGTTGTTAGCTAATTGATGAAATAGTCTGGAAAAACGTATACGCAGATTTTGTCGAGAAACGTTGAAATCAAATGCCGTAGCTGCCTGGTTAAAAATTCGTTGCAGACCATTGATGGCTCCATATATACTATAGTTAGTGCGTCGGAATGGTAATCTGAACATAATGTTGTTGCGTAGTGTTCGAGGAGCGACGTTTATGTTGATTTGTTCCAGAATAGCTGGGGCATCTATACGACCTTGCAGAGTGTCAGCGATGAACAAGGCTCTTGCAGTATTCCTTCGAACATGTAGCGGCTCTAGTTGAATTAGCTGACACCGGTTTTCATAGCGAGGTAGTCGGGAAGGATCTCTCCACGGCAATCTACGAGGCGCGAAACGTAAAAAGCGACGCTGAACAGACTCTATTCTCTCAACACCATTATTGTAGTTTGGACTCCAAACTTCAGAGCAATATTCTAGAATTGATCGCGATAAAGAACAGTAGTGCGATTTGAGACAATAGATATCCGTAAAATTTTTGGCTATTCTGAAGATGCATCCCAGTGCTCGAGATGCTTTACCAACTGCATAGGAGACGTGCTGTTTAAACGTAAGTTAAGGATCCAGAATCACTCCCAGATCTTTAACGTGACTGACGCGTTCAATGTCTGTTTCTAGTAGACGGTAGTTAAAATGAATCGAATTCTTTTTCCGTGAAAACGATATTACCAAACACTTCTTCGGGCTCACGCACATGCGGTTCGTGTTACATCAATCAGCAAAGACATCAAGCTGCTGTTGGAGAAATCTGCAATCTTCAATTGACCGAATTAGGCGGAATATCTTGAGGTCATCTGCGAAGGACAATCGTGGAGTATTCAGAACTAGATGTACATCATTGAAGTATAGCAGAAACATCAACGGTCCCAAGTGGCTTCCTTGAGGTATTCCTGACGTAGAAATGAAGGTGGGGGCCTGACAATCTCCTATGACAACCACAATCTCTCGGTCTGTGAGGTAGGATCGAAACAACTGCAAAACACTACCATTTATTCCAAATCTCTCCATTTTTGCGATTGCGATATCGTGATTTATCGTATCGAAAGCGGCAGATAAGTCGGTGTAAACAACGTCGGTTTGAGCACGATGTTCCATACTATCGGTTATGTAGGATGTTAAACACAGCAGGTTAGACGCTATTGACCGCCCGGACGTGAAGCCGTGTTGATCGTCACTTAGGTACTGCTTACAATGAGCCTGAAGAGGTTCTATAATCACCAGCTCGAACAACTTCGAAACTGCACTCAATGAAGTTATTCCACGGTAATTATTGACGTCTCGCTTATTACCCTTCTTGTGGACTGGGAACATGTACGCGTATATTCAGCAAGACGAGAAAACTCTAGCAATAGATGCTCGAAAAATATGAAGAAGCGGAGTAATCAAAGCTTCAATGTGCCTTTTCAGGATAACGGAGGGGAACCCGTCGGGTCCCGGATTGAAAGATGACTTAAGCCGAGAGGAAGCTTTGGTAATCATCGTTGCATCGACATCGATAGCACCCAAAGCTTGGCCTACAAGTGGAGCTCTGCTAGCGGCGATTTCGATTTGCTCAGTAGTTAGTGCCTCATCTGTGAATACATTCGCGAATTTTTCCGAAAAAAGTGCACATATGTCTCGAGATGTGGTAGCTGTGTTCCCATTGAAAGTCATAGACGACGGCAGGCCTGATTCCTTGCGCTGCTCGTTCACATATTTCCAGAAACGTTTAGGATGCGACTTGAGATTACGCTGAATATTTTGCTGGTATCGATAGAAACAGTGTTGACTGGCTCGTTTGTACGCATGGTTGAGACTGACGTAATAGTCTCTAAGTGATATTGTGCGATACTTGGTAAACCTCCGCAGGGCAGCTCTCTTTATAGACTTCAGCCGTCGCAATGTACTCGTTTGCCATGGAGGGCCGGTTTGTTGATGGTGAACTTTCTTTGGAACGTGCCTGTCAATAGCATACACCAGAACGTTTGAAAAGGTTTGAACTGCGGTTTCGACATCTTCGGGGTCCAGAATATTTTCCCAATCGATGGTGGAAAGAAGGTCTGCGATACTGCGATGATCAGCTTTACGGAAATTGTAGGAGACAGAAAGCGGTAATATATCGAAGTCATGCACAACAGAGCTATCAATCGTGGCGATCAGTGGAGGATGATGTGCCACTGGTTTTACTAGGGGAGAGGGAGCCGTCATTATTGATGTGGCAGAAACCTGATCGCTAACAAAACAAAGATCGAGATGGCGGCTATTCTCATTGGCAATAGGATTGATTTGTAGTAACGTGGCTGAGCTATAGCTGTCAAGTAGCTTCACTGCACATGGGTGGAGAACGGAATGGTCAGAATCCGGATAAAGAAATCCATTAGGGGAAGATTTCCATGAAATGGTAGGAAGATTAAAATCTCCTAGTACCATGATCTCATCAACAGCGTTAGCGTCTTCGAGGATAGTAAAAACTGAGCTGCAATGTGCTTCAACGTATTCTGTATCACGAGTGCGGTCGGGTGGAACATACAAAGCACACAAGTACAACTTACGGTCGCCAAGCTCGATAATTGTCCAAACCTGCTCTAGACAAACCCAAGAAGTGTTCTCGACGATTCTTGCCTTCAAGCTGGTTTTAACCGCTACTAATACGCCGCCTCCGGTGGATTTTCGGCTGTTGCTAGGGCTCCTGTCACAGCGAAACACCTCGTATTCAGTACCGAACACCTGACTGGAAAACGTGTCATCGTTCAACCATGTTTCGACGAAGACAATGATGTCAAAACTGTTATCGGAGACTGCAAGACGATATTGCTCAACGATTGAATTAATACCACCAACATTTTGGTAGTATAGCAGCAGCTTAGCCCGTCGTTGACCAATGCTGGAAATCGAAGAGCTTTGAGGCAAAGAAGAGCTCACAGATGCATTGTACTTGCCTGAGGTAGGTTTGCGGAAGACCCCTCGTCCCATCTCCACCACAGGACCGGGACGGCTGCAGGTCGCTGTACAAACCATAGATATTTGCAGTTTTTCTAAATTAAAAAATCTCAGAAATCGAACGGAACCTTTTAGACCTTTGTCCGAATACGAGAAGTTGGGGTTATAGGGCCTTTTGTCATTTACATTAAATTTTATCATTTTCTCGTGCATATATCTCTATTATTCTTCATTCAATTTCCATAGGCCTTCGAGAATTCAAAAAAAAAAAAAAATGTGATGCCCTAACCAACTGTCTTCGCCGGGTGAACACTTTGAGCGTTGGGGTTTGTCGTTCGATGACGAGCGGTGTTCGAGGGAAGCCCAGATTGCATTTGGCATATGTTGTACAGATTTTGAGTGTCTCCGAATCGCCAGCCCATAAAGTTTTGTTAGCTCGTCGATTGATTTGTCCATCAACTTTTACTTTTCTTTCCCCTCGATACCTTTGTTTTCTTTCTTCAGTTTTCGTAATCTTGTTCCCATATGCTTCTCAACATGTCCAACGCATTCTTTCTTTCGTACAATGTTCTCATCCCAAAAAAACTAGAAACCATTCACAGACGCTCACATATTCATAAACCGTCAAGAATGTACCGGTGAATTCTTTAAACAATGACTTTTTCATAGACAAGCGCCATCGTGGTGCACCGCCCTTAGTAGCTCAGAAACGGCCGGAGCTGGGTACTTTTCGGTTCCTACACTCAGGCAAAAAATACAGCGAATTTCATAAGAATATCGCACAATTTTTAGCCACAAGTAGCACATATGTAAATTATGAGATTATCTTATGAAACGGCATTTATTTGGTCAAATCGGTTTGCTATGATTTCATGTTCCATAAGGCATCTTTGAATTATCATAAGACAATATTATACATTTCTCTTATGTTTATGAGAATCATAAGATGCTCGTATGAAATTCGAACGACTGGCATATGCAATAACTTATAAAATGTTAAGGTAATCATACAAGTCGTGTGTTTTTCATATTAATCTTATGAAAACATAGTTTTTCTACTTTTCTAGTCATCATAAGACGAATCTTATGAATTTCGCTATGTGTTTTGCCTTAGTGTAGAAACATGCCAAGGAATATTATTTTCACCAAATCCTTTCTGTGGCGTATTCTCAGATACAAATAGATTAAAATTGAACAAAGAAAAAAAATGATTTTTTGAAACCGTGAAAGTAGAAGACCTCTTAATAAAATTGTCCCCCCTACACGCAAAACAGAATTGCTACGGCTCTGAGTAGAAACTGACCGGTCGCATTTTTGGTGTATGAATTATATATCCTTTTATATGCTTGTTATATTATTTTCTATTTCAACTACTACCATGTACAACATAACTTGTCATTTTGATGTAATATCATTTCCTTTTGATCCTTCTTCAAACATTCCCACTGAAGTTAAATAGTCGGTGTGCAGTGAAGCTCTTCTGGACGAGCGGCGTTTTCCAAACGGCCTGGTGTAAGTACTCATAATTTTTGTGTAAATGATTTTTTTCCGGATATTTGCGCACTTTACATGGGAACTTCCTTCTCAGTTTTAACACAACATTATACGAAAACCTGCTGAAACTCACCAGAATGTCCCGCACTTGTGGAAGCTCTTGATGCTACAAAGCAAGCACTAGGACAAACATTCTCTGAGCCGGAACGCTGCTGCCACAGGGCTCGCAAGTTTGCATTTTCCGGTCATGGATTTTGTGCTGCGACAAGTGTTTTCGAGTGGCTTTTGGTAAAAAAAAATAATATTATTCTTGTGTAGTAGTGTGTGACGGATTGCAGCACCTGTTTATAATCTGCCATATGCAGCTACAAACAAAACTGGAAGCGAGGAATTGCCCTATACATATAGAAACACTTCAGCTCAAGCTTAAACTTTTCCCGTTGGTTTGGAATTGTTTTATATCGGTATATGCATGAGATAGGATCTATTCAATGGAAAACAAATGTGCAATAATGGTTGTTTTCTAGTCGGTTGAAACTAGTGGCAGGCATGCTCGATACCCTAGCACTTACATATTTCTGCTTCCTGCCTGCGTTCTTTGCTTTCCGGCACTGTTGAAAGTTTGTTTCGCTAGTGAAGGTGGGCAGGGAGATGAGGTATTGTTTTTTTAGTTATTTGTTAGGTTACAAGTTCAACGAAGACGTATTTTACGATTAAGATTGAAAACCCATTGAGTGTAGTTAATCACGATTATATTTACGTATCCGTGTAATCCTGATTTTAATAAATTGTTGGCAAAAAACTTCATGCCATAAATAAATGAAGAATACATTTTCTGGCGTTCTTCCTCACACCGGCTTAGTTGTTCAATTACTTATTGCTCATTAAAGTATGATTGTCGACGATGGCACATAGTACTTGTAGATCATTGATCGATATCAAGGATGATACTTAAAAGATTTCAAGACGGCTCTCTAACTATTAGTAAATGAATTGATGTTTTCTATCAAGATGGTTCACCATTCTGATCAGTGCTCACAGTAGACCTCGTCAATATTGAAATTAACATTATCGTTTTCGTGTGCTACCACTATCCCAGAATCTCACTGATTTAAAGCACATGATAAAGCAATCAACGTTTCCATACCTTTCATAGAGTTTACATATCATTATATTTTTTTTTGCGATACTTTTAGCAAAAACACTAGATTTGTTGTTCTGCAAAAAGCTGCAACAGACAACCAATTTAACCCTTCCCCAATTTCTTCGTGAATGTGCTTCAGTTTGTTACAACAAAACCTAGCTTCTAAAAGCGAGAAACGGGAAAAATCCGTTGACAATTGTCATCTTATAAAAAGGAGAAAAAATTGCGCTGCTGTGCTTGGGCACATAAAGTCGCTTGAGTTAAAGCAAACTCTTTCATAAAATATTTTCGCTTCGATGAATTTTTAGCACCCGTTACGAGAACCAGTAGCCAGAGTGCTTTGAACCGTGCGGGATGACAGCTTCTGTAAATTTAAGCAGGGAGTGCAAGTTCATGGTTGATGCCGGTGTAACGCATATCTCGTCCGACAATATGAATCCTTGACATATACACATACCAGGAGCTGTCCTTTGTGGAAAGATAAATTTGAAAACTGGCTTCCTTGTACGATGATGCACAGTGGGGCGGTCTTGAGTCCAAATATGAAGGTCACGCGACATTCTCGTTGGTATTTTTTCTCGTAGTACCTGAGCTAACAAAGATATTTCCACAAGATTTTTGGTTGTTTGGACGAAAATTGAATTTTGGTTAATTTTTTTACGCGTATAACTCCAGTTTTTTTTTAATAATTTTATTATAAAAACCTTAGCTCTATTTGATAAAATTACAACGTAAAATAACTAAAAAATAAGTCACTAGTTGATTTAATTATACACACCTAGAAAAATTCGTCTAAATTTACATCTCCGGACTCTGACATATACGAGCATCAAAAATAACAAATTTTTACGTTTTATTTTAATTTTACATGACATTGAAAATCAGGCAAATTATCCTCCACATATGGCATATGTTTTAACTCTTGATAAGTGTAATTTTGTGGCCCTGCGCATGGATAGTAGACCATTAATGTAAAATAAAACGTAACACGGTTATATATCGTCATTTCACGAATTATTTAATTGTGTCAAGTTTGGAATCATGTCAACGATAAATTTCATATATTGGCCTTTCTTCTATAGAAAGACTATGCAATCACTCTGAAAACCGACTTTTTAACCGAGGCCCGAAGGGCTGAGTCTCTTATACTGTTCGACTCAGTTCGTCGAGTTCGGCAAATGTCTGTGTGTGATGGTCGACGATCGGTTAAATAACAACAACCATGTGGACTATGTATGTGAGTTGGCTGCGAGGGCATTGTAAATGTAATGCATTTGTAAGGATCATGCCGAACATTAGATGACCTAGATACAGCGTTTCATGGCGGATGTCTCATCCTCAATTCTGAGGTAAATCGTAACCGAACGAAGTTGATAAGCATGTATCGCCTAATGGCGAAGGCGTGCAGAACGGTATCGTCGGAGGCGGTATGCATCATTGCCGGGATGATCCCCATCTGCATCACTCAAGTTGAGGACGTAGAATCCGTAGAATGCTACCAGCGGATGAATACACGAAATACAAGAAGATTGGACAGAGTGGAATCGCTGGCTACGTGGCAGCAGTAGTGCGACAGCACGGAGAAAGGAAGGACCTACCGACTCATCCCAAATGTGTAGGTGCATGGAGAGGTGAACTTCTGTTTGACGCAGTTTTTGTCCAGGCATGGATGCTTCCGGAAGTACCTGCATTGGTTGGGCATGCTTCGTCACCCCTTTGCCCGCAGTGCGTTTTTTTCGTGAGCATTAAAAATTTTCAAGAAAACCCTGAGACGGAAAAAATGTACAAAAACCCAAATGTCTCAGGGAACGGGTTTAGGCTGCCATCACCCGACCCGCTAAAAACAATTGCTCTTGCCCTGAACCTGATTCCTCCTCGGCACTACCTTACAGCATTACTTCGGGGAGGGGTTTTTATGTGCATAGCACCCACTCCAATTCAACTACTTGGTAGTTAGTTCCTTCATTAGGGTTACAGCTCCACTCCTCGATACACCACCAGTTCTCCACCATCCGCACAGACTGGCAATTTCTGCATGGCAGTCGTGAGTCGAGACTTAGTGCTCCTCCCCTAGGAAGACAATCTGGGCCACAAACTTCAGATTGTCTAATTCACAGAGCTCTTGGGCTCCCTTATGTCTTTTAGCACCGCAACTCCCTTCTCGTACTATTCCACGCCATTTACTCGTTGAGCTCCCAACTTGTTCGCAAATTACTCGGTCTAGCCCCGACGGTCAACCTAGCCTACTCCGACGGAGAATTCCCCAGCGAGAGAAGTTCTCCCGAAACCGAGCAAACCAGCAAGGTGTCAAGGTCAGTTCGGCGATTCCACTGGAGCAGGGCGTCCGGTTTGCTGGTGTCCAGAGGACCCGCGACCGGTGGTGTTTAGTCGTGGTCTACTCAGTCTAGTCCCCGGCGGTGAATCAAGCTTACACCGAAGGAGAGTTCCCCGGTGAAGGAAGTTCTCCCGATACCGATTTTTCTTTGGTTTTGGCACCACAATTTCTTGAGCCCTTTGATTCTCTCTCGTTCCATTTCGCTCTACTTTCCCGATGAGCTATTCAGCTACCGCCCTCACTTGTTCGCGAACTACTCGGTCTAGTCCCCGACAATGGATCTAGCCTACTCCGACGAAGAATTCCCTGGCGAGGGAGGTTCTCCCGAAACTGAACGATAGATTTCTCCTGATACCGATGTTCGTTTCCGCGAGCCATTTAGCTCTCCGCGTTGTCCCGATCTACTCGATCGAGTCCTCGGCGGAGGATCCTTCGCCACTTCCACTGCAGCTCGGAAAGTATGCTCGTAACCACTCTATTGACAGACATGTTCGTCGTGGCACATTTTTCGACGATATTGTCAACTGTCACACCAGGAGCTTCTTCGAACCTAGGGCATTCAAAGACCACGTGTTCCGGTGTCTCCTGCACGGTCACACACTCCGGGCAAAGGTGACGTAGCATGCCCAAACCGATGCAAGTACTTCCGGAAGCATCCATGCCCGGACAAAAACTGCGTCAAATGTAAGTTCACCTCTCCATGCTTCCTATGTACCCAATCTGACACATTTGGGATGAGTCGGTTGGTACACCTTCCTTTCTCCATGCTGTCGCACTACTGCTGCCACTTAGCCAGCGAGGCCACTCTGTCCAATCTCCTTGTATTTCGTGTATACGTCCTCAGCTTGAGTGATGCAGATGGGGATCATCACGGCATACTGGCTCCGACACCATTGTTCTGTAGGCACTCGCGACTCGTACGGCCATGTCCTGTTCAGCTTTTCACGGTTCTGCTTGGTTTTCAGCGCAGCACCCCAGACAGGAACCCCATATCGGAGTATCGATGACGAAACAGTGGATAGCAGACGTCTCGTACTGCTTCTCGGGCCGCCGACGTTTGGCATAATTCTCGCTATTGCGTTCGTTGCCTTCGCCGACTTTTCACAGGCGTAGTCAACGTGGTTGGTTGCAGTGCACGCTTCGATGCAATCACGTGCCCTCCAACGTCAATCTGCATCCGCTGAACCGCTTTGCAGTTGCTGACCAACAACACCTCCGTCTTGTGGGTGAGCTATTTGCAGCTTGACCTCGTTCATCCAGCTCTCGATCGCGTCTATTGTCTCCGTTACCGACACCTCCACTTCTTCAAGTGTCTCACCCATCACCGCTAGTGACACGTCGTCCGCAATACTCACAATTTTCACTTTCCTGGGCAGCTGAAGCGTTACGACGCCATCGTACATCCCGTTCCGAAGAGTTGGACCGAGAATGGAGTCCTGAAGAACGCCCGCTATGACTCGCATTGACTTCTGCCCTTCCCTTGTCTCGTACAGCAGCATTCTGCTCTGAAAGTAGCTCTTCAGGATCTGGCATAGATAGTCGAGAACTCTCATTCTAGGCAGCACTGGCACATTTCGGGGAAATTTCCTTCATTTAGGCACTTCTGCTGCACTATTCTGAACATGCCGATATGCCAGAATCGCAGCATTCAGCACCATGTTTGGTATTCCATCCGGATCGGGGGCTTTCTTTGATTTCAGGCGCTTCGATGCTTCTGCGAGCTCGTCGTTATTCACTTGCCGATCCGTGTTTGTTCCTTCTCTTTGCCGTACGGTGTCGGTGGCCATATAGTTGAATCGTGCTTCGAGAAAAGACCCTCGACAAGTATCTTCAGCTTACTCGGGCACATTTCGGCTGACGTCGTCGTTCGCTTCATTTTTGCCATCACGACTCGGTATGCGTCGCCCTAGGGATTGGCGCCTACTTCTCGGCATAGCTGCTTGTGGCAATCTGACTTGCTAAGTCTGATCTCCAGTTTCAAAGCGGCCCTAGCTTCCCGAAAAGCTGCCTTACGTTCTTCTCTATCTGGCTCCAACATTGCTCTTTGAGCCCGCCTTCTGGCTCTGAGACAAACAGCACGTAGCGTACTAAGCGTCTCGTTCCACCTGTAAGCTGGACGTTTATTGTCTGATTCCAGTTTTCGCGGCATTGTGGCGTTACAAGCCGCCACAATCCTTGTTAGGTCAGCCGTATCCATGTTTTTGGTAACGCCGTTAGGCCGAAGTGCCCCAACGAAGAGTTGTTTGTTGAAGGTTTTCGTCTTCCACTTCACCGTTCATCCTTCTCCGTACTGCAGCAGAGTTCCGTTGACCGATTCGCTAGCGAATCGCCCGGTGGTCACTATGCGTATACGTTTCGCATACTCTCCAATCCATGTCCGCTGTCAGTGAAGGACTACAGAATGTAACATCGATGATGGACTTCCTCCCGTCTCTCTGAAACGTGGTAACAGAACCTTCATTGCACATTCGTACGTCGAACTTCGCTAGAGCTTCCTGTAGGATACACCCTCTTGTATTGGTTACTCTACTGCCCCATTCATCAGACCAGGCGTTGATGTCACCACCAATGACTACCGGCTTTCGACCGATCAACTGCTCGGTTAACTGCTCCAGCATTAGGCTAAACTGCTCTACTGTCTACCTTGGAGGAGCGTAATAGCTGCACACGAAGACGCCCTTGATTTTAGCGGTGACGAAGCCATCGTATGAGCGTTCTATCACTTTTTGAATGAGGAATCTGCCCCAACAGTTGCTGTGCGGTGTCACAGTTATTCAGATTTATCTGGGTTATCTCCATTACCGTTGGCCTGTAATCGCCTTCCTATTACGCCTATAGGCAGGGCATTTAAGGCCACCCGTCTGATGGTCGTTTCCGTTCGCTGGGGCGCAGAGTAAGCACTTCGGTCTCTGCGTGCAGTCTCTCGCAAGATGACCCGTCTCCCCACATTTCCAGTACATCCCGTATCTATCCGGGCCTTTGCAAGCCCCTGCCAATATCCAAAGCCGAAACACTTGAAGCATTTCTCCGCTTGTTTAGTCAATCGTGAGGCGGCTCTCAGTGGTCATCTCGACCATCCGACATGCTATATCGGCAGCGGTTATCGGTAAACGAACCATCGCTGTCTGCGTTCCTCCGTATCTCTTCTTAAGCCGGATCCTCATGTACACCTCGCCTAGGCTACACTGTTGCTTCAGTGCGCTTCTTAACTCGTCTTCCATCGTGATTTCATCAAGGTCCTTGCACACAATCACCATCTCCGGGTTTAGGGCTTTAACTTCTGTCGCTTCACCGATCGATTTGGTGATACTCGCCTGCAAGGTCGAGCTACTAGTCGTGGGATTCTTCTTCAACTCGAGTAGCATTTCGTCTTTTTGGGTGCGCCTGATTCTTACCACGTTTTCCCCCAAATCTTTCAGCTACGCATGTGAAGCGAAGCTCCCGACAATAAAAACATTATCACGATCTGGAAGAAAAAAAAGGAAGTGGATAGAGTTATTAAAGGAAGACTCACGGAAAATTTTGACGAGGCCCTCATCATGCTCCTCCAGTTCTTCCATTTTTAGTATCTTATCTTATCTTAGTATTTAGCGGTTTTTGTGGACGTATTCACCGAACTTCGGTAGTTGGGAGTTTTACAATCCGATCGGTAATTTTTTTACCGTATTCAGCAGTGGCGGGTTTTGAGGGTTAAACACACCGCACTCACACAGAAAAAATGTGCCCACCTGTACCCGTCTTGCGCCCGACCGACCTTGACACAACTCCTAGCTACGTTCCACCCGGAAGCGCTAGACAGATTACGGCACCCACTGCATGGCCCGTTGAGTAGGCTAGGTCTATCGCAGGAGACCAAATCGAAAAGATCGGTACGAAGCGGTGAGCTAAATGGCTCACGAAAACTAGCATCGGTATCGGAACAAAACAAATTCACCACCGAGGAATTCAAAGTAGGGTATGGCACCGCCGTGGACTATCCGACTATATCGTGTCAAATCTGAGACCTAGTTGGCTAGCGAAACAGGCATCGGTACCAAGAGGAATTCCGCCGCCGAGGAGCTTTTAGTCGATGTAGGATAGTTTCACCGCCGGAGAATATGCGAACAGATCTCGATAAATCTAGGAGCTTAATGGCTCAGTGAGACGAAAGCTAAATTGTGATGTAGTAGATAGAGACGGAAATCAAAAGAAGTGTTGATAGTTCAATAGTTCAAAGGTCGAGCCGTTTCATGAATCAAGTAGGGCTCCAAGTTAGCTGCGGAAAACTCGTGAGCAAAAGAAAGCGGTTCGACGGAAGCAAAATGAGCCCCTGCGAAGTAATACCTTGATATAGTTCCGGGGGTAAGAAAGGGGAAAAAGAGTAAGGAGTGTTTTTAGTGGTTAGGAACGAAGCTGAGTCCTACGCAGTGCCAATACACTACAGGCCTTTAAAGTTTTTTAAATCTTACTATAAAATAACACACACATACAGACATTATGCCAATTTTATTTGTCGATCTGAGTAGAATGGTATATGAGACTCGGCCCTTCGGGCTGTGTAAAAAGTTTTCGAAGTAATGGCGAATCCTATACATTTCTTTTAATAGTAATGTATAAATATAGTTTCTGAAAAAACACGTAATTTTTCGCGAATTTCAAGAAACCCCAAAAAACTGATATCAAAGTATTGTAGTCCAAGTATTTCCAAGTATTTTCTCGGCCATTCGAATCTACCCTCATTAAGATTGCTGTAAAGAGTTACATTGTTTTGAAAATTACTACTTTCTCATGGTAAAATATAAATAGTTTTCAATATTACGATTACAAATCAAAATTCTTTTCGAAGCCCTTTCAGAAAAACCAAACAAAATTAAATTTCATCAAGGTAGACTAGAGTTAGAGCTAGTTTAAATGTTTCGGCTCATTTTTTCAAACTCAATTTCTAATCCCGTTTTACCCCACTCACCGTTAAAATTGGAAGATGATATTTTGCCAACGTCCATCACACATATGCATAAACAAAAGTTGAAAGTGTCATAAAAATCGGAGAATATCAGTAGAAGCAGTGACACACTTCTGAAAATCACTTAAATGTTGTAAAAACTTAAATTTTTTATACTGCCCATGATCGCATATTTGTCCCGTTTTCTATGGGATTTCCTATCTTTATGGGACTGATTTGCGATCATGGGCAGTATAAACCATACCAAATCCACGCTCCATTTTCCTATCCCATCGACAACTACACAATCTATGGGATTATAAATCTATCGATTGGCATAGGAATGGCGCTTTGCAGGACAACTGAATTCAAATTATAATGAACTCATTATGCTACTAACTGACTGCAACTGACGCAAGTATATTACAGGGCGCGCCATAAAAAAATGAAAAATTACAAGGGGCAGCCCTATAGGGTTGCACGAACTGTTGGCGTAGGACTATACTACTTAATGTAAAATATTTATTTGCTTAGTACATGTAGAGTAATAATAAATCAAATATATTTCTTACGTATAATTTAAGCACAACCAATCAACATCGAATGTTACATACCAAACCTTCTTGGTTATCAGGTCATTTCATTTGTAGTAGGTGATCGAATCAAAATAAACTTATCTGAGCAGATTTGAAGAAAATAGACAGAAAACCGTGACCGAACTAATATCTGGAACTAAATCTTTATAGCACAAGATCAGCTTTTAAAAATTGCAAAACTTTTCGATTGTGTGTAGCAAAAAACCCGGACCGGTGAAGAAAAATAAAATTTTAGACAATATAATCACATTTTCTATAGACCAAGCTTTCTAGTTATATTAATGCAGTGGTCTTAATAATATATCGAAGCTATAAATATACTAGCATCCAAAACAATTTTATATATAGACTTAGATGCGTTT
The DNA here is from genome assembly GCF_030247195.1 of Topomyia yanbarensis. Taxonomy (NCBI): domain Eukaryota; kingdom Metazoa; phylum Arthropoda; class Insecta; order Diptera; family Culicidae; genus Topomyia; species Topomyia yanbarensis. The sequence continues at coordinate 328,495,552 of NC_080671.1, forward strand.
TTGCAACGGTTTTTCGAGTGGCAGTGTATTTATTCATAAATAGGCTTTGTAGTATATACCTATTAGCAGAATCAAAATAGGATAGGCTGAGTGGAAATAAATCACGTGAAGTGGAAATGAATCAATAAATTGATCGAACGTAAATAATAAATTTTCGTTGTGCTTTCTATCGATCCGCGTAAATTTGTTGCTAAGAAAGTTTCCGTCTTTGCGCAACGAAAGCACAGATTGTTATCATGCAGGTTACGCATGCAACCGCTAACAAACAGGGATGCCACATTGAAATCTGTGTTTCGGTCATAAATATCTTTTTTTAAATGCCAAAAATTTGCCGTCTGTGAAAAAATCTGTGACATTACAGAAAAATCTGTGAACATGGTAACCCTAGTAACAATCTACCTACACATTCGCCTCAAACAATAAAACCAAGCGCACAAAGCAAAATGAGTCAACGCTGATGATGATGGGTAGAGCGAAAGAGACAACTAGTACCACGACACTATGTTAACCGTGTTTGCAAACGGAGCTCGAATGTACAAGCGATTTTGTGTACGAATAATGGTGTTCGAGATTGTACATAAAAGTGTGGCGGAAACGAGGACAACACAAAAGAAACCATAGCATTTGAACGGACAAGCTCAGTCGTTGGACGGCGCTGGGTAACGTTCCTCCACAGCCAGTGTAACGGACTTCTAACTCAGCTACACTGGCTGTGAAAACACGCAGCGCAGTGATCTGCTCCGCCTGCCGTTCAATAGACAACTGAGCTTGTCCGGCCTAATCTGTTCTTTAAATAGTCGATGATGAAGGCTTTCATAGAAGCGTAGCGCGCTAGGTACACAAATCTGACGTGCCAGATTTGGGAAGCGCTATCTTTGGGTTTATCTATTGAAATCTATTCGTAGAAGTATTTCGGGGCGATATGTGCAAAAAATTTGAAAATTTATCATGAGATGGCTGAATTATATGCGTTTAAAATTGGACCACTTTTCGTTACATACCATTTTTGTAGAATTTGCAAAGTGCACCCCCATATTGAAAACAAAGACGAAGTCCTACTTCAAAAAAATATACATAATGTGTATATGTCTTGATTACATTATTCAAAATGATAATCATTATCAATTCCGAATAGGCGACTCCGGCATCGAGGCCTATGTATTGATAATGTAAGATTTCAAAGCATCAACGCGTAGTATTTTTAGGCCTTAGCGTGAAGAGCGTATATGAAATAATCGAGAAGAACTATGTCTGTGATGCTGGAGACTATCAATAGTTCCGTCATATATATCTGTCCTATTAGATGTGCTGTACGTGGCATTTTAATTTTTTTAAGGCACACCCTGTAGTGCCTCCGGTTGTACAAAATCGCGATATCCGTAACGCTTGGGTACACTCTATTAGGTACCATTTAAGTGTAAATTGTCAGCTAATCCCGCACTTGAAATGGACTGTACGGATGCAGCAAGGATAAGAGCATACGAACGCAAACACGGGACACGGTTTGGTCGAGTATTTGCTGCGTAATCCAATTTGTTGCTTACCGAACACCGTGTCAGTCCAAAACTGCCGCGTCTTCCATGCTACACCGATCGAAGTAGCACCTGG